>NC_048318.1:7905022-7984134 GCF_013100865.1 Trachemys scripta elegans
ACTAGGGTGCTAGCCTGGGATTTGTGAGTCTCACGTTCGGTTCCCACCGATGCCACTTTTCTGTGGGATCTTGGACAAGTCACTTAACCTCTCTGTGCTTTGCATCCCCTTCTGCGAAATGGGGATAACAGCGTTGTCCAACTTCATGGGGGTGTGGTGGAGATAAATACATTAAAACAGCTTGTGTGATGCTTAGATCCTATGATAATCTATCAGCGTAAGCTTAGATAGATATCTCTTTTTGTAGGCCCTACGCCAACTGTGAGGGTTGTTTCACGTGTTTTGTGTGTTAAGCACATCCCAGGAATGGAGAAATGGGTTTAAAATACTAATTGGAGGATATTTTCCCATCAGGCTGTGCATTTTTCAGAAGTAGGCCATATTGTGCTGGCCTTTAAACCACTAATATGAATAACATTCATATTCATATTGAAGCCAAGTGCTATTGAGAGTTGTCAGACAAGACCCAAAGCAAGCTGGGGTGGTGGTAATGAAGAGTAGGCACCCACTGGGAGGAATTAGCTAGTAAAAGAAAAAAGACCAGAGTGCCTGAAGAAATAGAGATGCTGGGGAGGAGGGTGAGTGGGTTGTGAAATGCCGAAACAAAAAAATCAATGAATGGCAGACCTGCAAAGGATGTCACGCCACACTGCCAGAGAGGGCAGCGCAATCCAGCTGTGACCCATCTCCTCGGCTTGCCCTCTTCCTCCCTGCCCTACGCTATGGTTTCCTATAGGTAGGGTACTTGGAGCTAGGGTTGAGGTTCCTATGGGTAGGTTACCTGGAGCTAGGGTTGAGGTTCCTGTGGGCCTGGTACTTGGAGCTAGGGTTGGGGTTCCTATGGGTAGGATATCTGGAGCTAAGATTGGGGCTCTTATGGGCCTGGTACTCGGAGCTAGGTTTAGGGTTCCTATATATAGGGCTTTCTGCCACTTCACAATCTTCCCAGAGCCTAGCCAGGCACATACCAGGTTCTGCTAGCCGGAGAAGGGCTCTCTGGAGCGAGCTTTCCTGGTTCCTAGTTTGAATTGAACAACAGGATTAAACTCAGCACTCCTTTGGCAATCAGGGTGGGGCAAATCGATTTGGCTCAAATCAAGGCAAGACTTGAGTTTCCGACCTTTTTCTGGGCCAGGCCTGAACTTTGCTGGAGTTCTGGGGGAGCTGGTGATTGGATGAAAGGCTCCTGTGCCTGACATCGCTCCAATCCCCCTGTCTCCAGTCCCACGCAGGGCTCCTTCCTCTACGAGTTGTCCCTCTGGTGGTACCTCAGCAGTGTCCCTTGAGAGCGATGCCAGCTCCTCCTATCTCTGTGAGTCCCCCCCCAGACCATTTCATCCACCCCACATGATATCCCAGGCCTCTTCTTCCCACTACACAATCCTCACTCAGTTTCCTACAGCTCCATCTAACTCTCTCTCTCCTGTCCCCTCTCTGTGAAGGTCTTTGCAGGCACCAGGGAGCTCAGCAGGGGGCCAGTGGACACACTGCCAAGGGTCCCCCCAAAGGCCTGGGGGGGGTAGATTTTCAGGAGGAAGGGTGTCAGGAGAACTTATTAGGGATGCGTGAAGGAAGCGGGCCATGGAGCAGAAGGTTAGAGCCACCTGTTGAGGTTGTCTGATTTGGAAGGGAATAAGGGGATCATTTTGAAGGTGGAGGGGAGAGGAGGATAAAGCTGGCATGGAGCTGGCAAAGAGTTGCTGTGCCTACATGGTGATCATCACCACCTATGGCGGGAGCTTTGCAAGCCCCAAGACTGTTCTGTCATGGTCGCTGCTCTGAAGATGCTTCTTGTCCTAGCTCAGCTCTGAGGCGGTCTGAGTGTGGTCCGATGGATAAGGCATAGGATGGGATTCGAGACTCCAGTCCCAGCTCTGCCGCTGACCTGTTCCGTGACCTAGGGCCATTCATTTCATCTCTCTTTTTCCCCACCTACCCTTTGTCTGTTTAAATATAAGCTCTTCAGGTCAAGGAATGTCTCGCACTATTTGTCCGGTATGGTGGAGCTCTGATCTCAGGTGGGTTCCCTAGGTTTTACTGCAATATGGATAAGAGCCCAGGGGATAGGTAGCAGCCCCTTGCTCTGACCATGTCTTTCATTCTGAAGGTGTTACCGTGTCCCTTTCCCCTTCTCCCCTCGCCTCAGGCTGGTAGAAGGACAGAAAGGGGTGAAAGTTGAAAGCAAAGCCTTCTTCTCCAGACTGACCTTCTTCAACGTCTCCGAGCAGGACTACGGGAACTACACCTGCGTGGCCTCCAACAAGCTAGGAAATACCAACGTCAGCATCATCCTGTACGGTGAGTAGGGCCAGGTGCTGGGTGGGGAGAAGGAAGTAGGGAGAAGCTGATGCGAGGGGGAGAGGATGGACGGATGCAAACCCCCAAGGATTGTTTTTTTCTGGGTGTTGCTGACAGACAGGACCGCCTCAGTGTGGCGCCTCCATTCATCTCAAAGTGGAGATGTCACCAGATGAGATGTGTATTTCTTATTGATTGTTTCTGCTTTGGCGGGGTTCTGAAGTTGCAAGGGAAAGCTCACGCATGCTCAGCTGTTATTCCCAGGTCTAGCGTGACCAGGAGCAAGGTGGGCTGAGCTACCAGTGCAGCACCTGGGAGATGGGTGGCCTCGTCTCCAGGCAAAAGGAAATCCAGTCTCCATGCTTGTTTCACCCCAGTTTCTTCCACCCATGCCCTTCAGTTCTGACCTGCTGGAATCCATTCCCCCAGAACTTCATCCTCCATGTTTGTTCATTCCTGGGTTTCCCCAAACCCTGCTGTCCCAGTATGCCCGCAGCCCTGACCTGAGAGGGACCTCCTGCACTGAGAGAGGACGTCTTCTCCATCTTCATGCAACCCTGGGTTTGTCCACACACTGCTTTCTCCCTCCTCGCCTTGAAATCCCCTCCTTGATTTCCTCTCATCCTTTCTCTCTTACCCTATAAACTTCTCAGAATTGACCTAAGAGCTGGCCAGCTGAGAGCCTCTAAATCAAAATAACTGTCACCCTGCAAACAATCTAGGCCTGATTGAAGTTGGACATTAAGATCTGAAAGGGCTTTGTGAGAGTGAGTGAAACCTGTTTTGGCTGAAATAAAGCCACCTACCTCATTGCCCCAAACGACTACTGCATGTTCCTAAGAGTTGGATGAAATTTTGTTAGCCCCTCATCCTCATTATGTCCCCATGTTCATGGTACCTCAATGCTTCAAAAACAGGTCCAGACTAGGGAATACAAACAAAAAAAAGGCAAAATATCCAGTTTGTGTTGTGGTTTTAGCCTGATCAGAAGGAATCAGGAAGCTTGCAAGAAAGTTTGTCCTTGTGAGATTTCCAGCTTCTCACTACCAGTGACAGAGCATTTGGGTAGTTCTGTTAAGGCTGGAATAAAGCATCCAGGTATTTAGGTGTTTATTCAAACCATGCTGAGTAAGATCCCCACCAGACATCTCAGTCACAACCAGCCCCTTGAGTTGGTGCCTTTTTCTGAACCATGGGATAAAACATGACAGTTTTTGCCCTAGAAACAGGCCCAACCCACAAATTCCATATCCAGACTCGGGTTTTGAATATGGCAAGGTCCGAGGGTGCCCTCGGCTAAGCTTTGCTTCGAGGCTTGGTAGCATTGCAAAATTTGGATCCAGATCCGGTTAGGGATTCCTGTCACCCCTGAAGTTTGATATTTACCGAGCTGGGACTTTGAGCCTATCTCTAATTTTCATGGCAATAAACTACAGAAGCACCCTTCAGGTCAATCGGCCAGGTGGGGTCATGTGTCTGCAGCTTCGCACAGAGCCGTAGAAAGCTACAGTAACTGAACCAGAATCTAGGCGACACTTGCTTTGTTGCAAACCTGAATCTCAAGACTGTTTTGCTGAGATATATGAAACTTTCAGCCAGCCACCGACACAAACCAGATAGACTTGGGTTAACTCCTGAATATGTGCAGGAGACTTTGTGGTTTGTCGTGTTTTGAGCTTAAACCCTGGCCAGTTTGGCTGTTTCCATTTGTGTTTTTGGGTCTGTCAAATCCCAAACTCAAGGGACCCAAACCCAGATCGGATCCAGATTTGAATTTGTGCAAATCCATGGAAGCGGGATGGAACAACAGAGACATGGCCTAGTTAGGAAGTTCATATCTTGATTTGCTGTGCACGACTCCACAGCATAAATGACTCTGTCATCGTGTGTCAGCTTCCAGGTCACATTTTCTGTTACTGCAGCATAAAAAACAATAGAAAGATGACTTTGCCGGAGGGAGGGAGGGGGATGGGGAGTTCCGTGCCCTTATCTGGGAACTGTTTTCTCCACATGCCAGAGCTGTGATTAGACTGATGTATCCATCTGACACCGCTCACAGTCGGGGAGGACATAATTGCTCGACACATTTGTCACGCATCTCCACGCTATGGCAGTCAGTGGTGTTGGAGCCTGTACTGCTGATGAGGAACCGAGTGGGGAGCAAAGCCCTTATCACCCCCTTCCCAGATTCCCCCACACCCAATTCCAGCCTACACCCATAGCCAGCTGTTCTACACCACACCTGCAGCGATACCCCCCATTGCATTAACACTGGTATCCCACAGACCACGGGCTGAACCTCATCTCATTATACAGGCTGACTTGTGAACATCACTAAGCTCCACCCCTGCGAATGATGTTGTCGTCTCCTAGTAACTAGCGACAGCTAATAGCAGAGGGAGATTTAAAAGAAAAAAAAGGGACAGAAATCCAGACAGTGTGAGAGTTGGACAAAATACGTGATGGGCCAAAAGGTGATTTTTGGGTGGCTTCATTATGGGGCATCTGATTTTCAGAGGTGCTGAGCACTTCCCCTTTGAAAGTCAGCTGCCTAGACGGATCTGAAGCTGAGCGCCCGCAAAACTTGAGGAATGCACTGTTGAGCCTGTGGATCTTCCCTCCCACCTCGGCCTCAGGTTAACGATCTATAAAATGGGTGCAGAATGTTAAGCATGTACTGCATGTGCAGGGGGAATCAGCCTGCACTGGAGGGAATGTCTCTGAGGAGCCCGTGCAGTTACTGCTGCTGCCTTCCATTGTGGTTTCTGCTGGGGTTAGGGCAGCTTTATTTTTCCATGGGGGTTTCAGAGGAGCTCCACCAAATGAATCTGGGAGCAGGAGGTACTGAATTGCACATTGCCTGGAAAGCCTCCCCCCTCCCCCATATCCCTATTTCAGGCAAGCAACACCCGCTCTTTGTTCATTGACCCCTTTATAGCCCAAGTTTCAGCCACTTTCCATCACCATTACCTCATCCACTTGCAGATTATCCCCATTATGGGGGACCCCTGCCAGCATGCACCCTGCCTCAGCTTTCTCTCAGGCCACCTACCCCCTTAACGCCCACCCCTGGGGTCACCCTGGCCTTTGGGGAACCTTCCAGGCCCCCTCAGTTTGTGCTGGGCCGCTGTTGAACTGGTCTGAAAGCGTGAGCCAGGCCTTGGCTGATTGGTTAACAGTGCTGCAAACCACACTGTTATTGGCCGGGGTGCGGGGGGGGCGGGGGGGGCGAAACAATGGAAATGTGCTGAGTCGGCTTTTCCAGTCAATCATGAGTCAGGCTGTGCTGACATGAACAGTGGGGTGGTTGTGAGGTTGGATTTATTGATGTTGGAAATCATGGGATGAAAAGCAAAGCATTTTAGAGCCTTAAAACCCCTTCTGTGCTGCTCAGCTTCCTGTCCTGCAGGAGGCGTTCCACTGAGTAACACTGAGTTCCTGTAAAAAGACACATCCTACCTGTAGAACAGGTGAGATTGTAACATACTAGGGCCCCAGTCCTGCAGGTGAGTCCGTGTAGGTGCAGGGATTGACCTGCCTGGATAAGTCGGGACCTAGAACTGTATACAACATCCCTGCAGCTATCAAATCTTTGTCATGCTTCACCTCACCATGCACGATCTCTAGTACCTGTCGTATAATACAGCCTTGCAAAATTCTGTGTGCTCACGGGTGGGGACTTTATTTTGATGGGTGAATAACATATTGTTAGCTTTTCCTTTTCATTGTGGTGGCAAGGATGAGCATGGAGATTTTGTGATTGGGTTGGTACATTTCCAGAGAGGCACTTTGGTCTAGTGGCCAGTGCACTGGACTGGGAGTCAGGAGACCTGGAGCTCTGCCACTTACCTACTATGTGGCCTGGGGCAAGTGTCTCCCCATCTCTCTACCTCTGGTCCTCCCTCCCTGGTTTTGGCTGGGGCCTTCAGGCATTCCTATAATAATAATCTCCCTTTTGCAAGGCTGCCACAACGTTATTTATTATTTTAAACTCATGGAAAGATCATTCTTGCAATTTCCCATGATTCATTTCACTCACTTCAGAAAGAGTCTGCTGCTCCCCGGCCCCGCCCTCCGACCTTTTAAATGCCCCCCTCCCTCCCATTCCACCTCTTATTTACACATCAGAGTGTTTGCGGAGTGGTATGTGAACTATAATTTTTTTTTTGTCATTTTTCTCTTCCGTCGTTTCCTCCCCCGGTTTAGAAATAAGTGAGCCCACAAGCTCAACCTTGTTCCAAGGTCAGTATCACTCTTGTTGTGTGTCACATCCGCTGTCCTTCCCCTGCCTTTAACCTCTGCCTGCTCGCACATTCCCTGTTTCCCTGTCTGACAACATGCATGGAGGCCAGTACCACTTCCTGGAGGGCCGCCAGAGAGGATGCAGGTAGACGGGCTGTGACTGGTCACCTGGAATTTGTCTCCATAAATAGCGTGGCTTAAACTCGACACGCTTGTCTCGTCAACCCAGAATTCCTTCCGGGGAGGCGGGGTGCAAAATGCGGTTCCGCTTTGTCTCTTCCTGGAGCTTGCGGCCAGACTCCTTGTCCAATTGGATATAAATCCAGTTTGCAAACTTCTCCTTCAAAATGTTGTAGCTAGGGTTTCTTCAAGCTGGCCCCAGGGATCCAGTCCCAGTTCTTCTCCTTATTCCAAATGATGCAGTGTGAAACATCCCCCTGGATGCTAATGCAGATATTGGACCCAATCCTGCCAGGTACTGAGCTCCAACTGCTCCCATTGAATGGGCAGTGGAAGTTGAGGGTGCCTGAGAGCAGAACAAACAGTAGGGCCTTTGAGAGCTATAGGGGAGGCATTAATGGACGCTCCCTGTCTTGAGGGGACTTGCTGTGCCCACATCTGCATTGGGGTTGTAGGCTCAAGAGGCCATTGTTCTTGAAGTCCTTCTCAAGGCACGGTGCCGCTTGGCTTCTGAACACGCAGAAGGACTGCAGGGTCTCAGTCACCCTGCTCCTATGAGGATGAATGGGGATTCTGTGGCTAAGTGCTCAGACGCTACACTAATTGATGCAGAGGAGGCTGGGATGAGGGATGTGCAGCGATAAGGCATCCTGCAATTGCTGGAGACCCTGACGCAGGAGCATTCTTAGACCTGGCTGGGAATCAGGGGCAAAATCAGAGCAATGCACCAGATCTCTAGACAGGGAAAGGCTAAAGCAGAGCTGGCTTTAGGATTTGGGAAGCCTCTACTGAGGTTATTCTTGGAGGGTCCCCAACCTTTTCATCTCCCCTTTTCTCATGCAATCTCCTCTAGCCATGGTCAGGACGGGGTCTGGAAGATTTCCTCCCTGCTCTAGGACTGGCCTCCTCCAGGTCAGAAATGACACTGGTCTTTGTCCTGCCGACTCTGGCTGAAACAAGGCAGATCTAGTGGAGCACTGGTCAGCACACCCAGGCAGCAGCAGCACTCTCGGTGTTGCAGTAATTTTGGGACCGACTGTTCCGCGAACGGAATCCCCCTTGGCTTTATCTTCCACAGCTCCCAAGTGGCAGCTGCTGGCTAAGAGCATCTCACCATCAACCCTCTGAGGTAGCGCATGAGCAGAGCAGCTATACGGGGGATACCGAGGGGCACTGTGTGGCTTGCTCTGGAGGGTAGAGGCTACATGCATGCTAGTTTAGTGCAGAAGGGGAAATAGCATCAGGTAGAAGTAAAAGAGAGCCAGCTGTAGGAGTGAGTATCTTCCCAGCAGGGTATGTGTACAGCTTTGCCAATCAGAGCCAACAGAAAATATCCGTGAAGGATTCCAGTAATTCCAGCCAGTCCTCCTACATGCCTGGCACCTTCGTTTATGACACTGTCAAGATCATGAAGGGAAGGGATGGGGAAAAAAATCACCCTTACTCCATGGTGTTCTTTTAAAAAAAAAAAAAAAGACTCCATACCAATACTGGTTCGTTTATCTGCATCCCCCCTCCCCTCACAGTGTCAACAGAGACAAGGTCGTCTCATGTCCACATGTGGAGGCATTTATTAACTCATCCCTTCATCCTGTTTTGTTTTTCTTTCTTTTCTGTTTATCTCTTGCATGCCAACGCCCGCATCTCTCCTCTTCGTGCCTCCCTCCATTCTGCCATGTAAGTACCCGCCAGCCCTAACAACTCACCTTCACTTTACTAAACTTCTTAGTGTTCTGTAAAGACGGGAAACTGGGAGGTGTTAGGCAGACAAAAACAATGCCTTGTCGCAGAAGCCAACCAGCTAATGCACAGAGATATGACAGGTGCATGTGCAGGTATGGAAGTAGAGTAGATACAGGCTGAGATATGGTAGATGGAGACAGGTAAAGCATTGGGTGAACACAATTGCTAATGGGTTGTGAATAGGTGTAGGTGGGTTGCGACTAGCCATATTGCTAAATGGGACAGGTGTGGGCAGTCCCGGCTAGATGGGAGTGGAGTCCTAGGCCTGAGAAGGTTCCCAGTATGGAAGAGGTTGAGAACCACTGCAAGAGACGGATGAATGAGACAGCCATGGACACAGTGAATGGTTTGTATAAGTCGGCAGATAGGTGCAGTAGATAGATACCATAGATGTATGTGACTGATGCGGGGAGTGAGGTGGGATGAGAGGTGGATGGATGCAGTACAGACAGAGGGATACCGGAGGTAGAAATTGTTAGACTGTTTACAAGTGACGCAGCTCTGCAGAGAGAACAGGGTTAACATCTCAAAGTCCTGGTAACTGTTTATAACCATTTGAGCTTCTCAGAAGGTGGCTTTTGCACAGAGATTGGAACCCGGTCCTTCTTTGAAGGCTTGTGGGTATATTTGCCAGCCATTTGTCCTCTCCAGTGAGGTCATAAGCTCTGTGTCTCAGTGGCATGCAGAATCACCCAGCCTGCTTTTGTGACACAAGGAAAGAAGCTGACTCAAGCTGCTATGCCAGGGGCTTTGGCAGCTTTGATCTCCAGGTGCCACAGGTCTCTGCCACATGGGCATTCCCTTTGACCACAGTAGGGTTTGGAGACACACCCTGGGCCAGATCCATTCCTGGTAACTCCGCTGCCTTCAATGGAATCAAACAGGGCTGAAGTTCACCAAATAGAAATCAGCAAACCTGAGCAGGTAGAAAGCTCGAATCCCATCAGAGTCCGATGGCGGGGTTGACTAGACCCTTCCAGAATGATTTGTTGAATTGCTCCAAAGGCAGTAAGGTTTTGTGAAGTGGATAGGATCATTGGGCCTGATTCACCGCTCAGATACCCCAGGTTGGCACTGTGCTGTATCAGATCCGGGGTGTTTGCTGTAAACCTAGATGGGAGTCAGAGAGCAGCAGTATACAAAATGCCCTGGGTTTTCTTTGTCTAGCTCCTTTTATTCTCAGATGCAGATCCACCATCACCCTCCAGGCCTGTGCTACCTCCGGACTGGATCAATGCACTAAATTCACCCTGCAACTCACTTTCAAGGCCACGCCGCAGCTTCGGCAGGGGCAGACTGCAGTCAGCCAGCTTTGGAGCAGGTTGGGCTAGTGCGACCCAGCTCCTGGGTGAAATTCAAGGGGTTGGTTTGGGCCCTACTAATCTCAGCAATCTCTTCTCCCCTTATACCGCACCGTGATGGCTGTATTTGTCAGGAAAGCTTTGGCTTTCTGACCCAGTGCTGAAGCTTGGGGAGTTGAAGGTGGGGTGTTCTCTATTGCAGACGCTTGCCATGGAAATACTGAGCCTGGCCACATTTAGAACATGGGGCCAGATGCACCTCTTTGCTCAGGTCTTCCTAGGAGGGCAGGCACTGGACTCTCTGATCACACAACTTGCTGCTTAGGAGTCATCGCCTTTCAGCTTATCTGTGTTCTCGTCACAGATACTCCACTTGGGAAAGAGGATGAGCCAGAAATCCACCTGTGCTCACTTGAAATACAACCTGCATGTGTGATGAGACTCTGAGAGCCCGGATACATGAGTTGGTAACAGAGGGACCACCACTCCAGGGACGGACCGGTGTTCCATTGAATCGTGTGTCCTTTCTCCGGACTGCTGTACACTGGGAACTTACATCGGCATAACTACGTCTCTCAGGCATGTGAAAAACCCACACCCCTGAGAGACGTAGTTAAGCCGGTCCAACCCCCAATTCTTTTGTTGACCTCCCTACTGCCTCTTGGGAGAGGTGGATTACCTGTGCTGACGGGAGATCCACTCCAGTTGGATATAGGTGGCGTTTACACTGAAATACTATGGTGGCACAGCTGCAAGCAGTTTAAGTGCTGGATGCTTCATAGGAAATCACAATGCACCTTCCTGCAATAATATCCCCATAGGGGTGGGTGTCTCCCTGCTCCCAGCTAGTGACTGGTTTATGACCTGAAGCATCAGGACTTACCTGGGCAGTACCCTGGTATCAGTACCCTGATATATCTTCTTCAAGGTCCCTGGAGTTACTGTACAAGTAAAGGTATTTGACGGGAGATTTTCACTCTGCCATGCCCCGTGCCTCCCCTTTACGTGCACACAGAGACCATCGGGCCGGGGGCTAAGGGCAATGCACAAAATCATCTTGGCTCTGAGCCTGTCTCTCTCACTTGGAGTGTTCTCTGAACGAACATTCATAGCAGCCTGAGCCATGCTGCTGCTGTCTTACCGACTGGCTCAGTCCCCACGGAGTCTTTTATCCCCCAGGCATTAAGCTGGCTTTTGATGGTATCAGCACTCGGTAAAAGGTCGGCTGATTAATGTCTGAAAGACTCACAGCGATCATCAAGCCAATTTATTAGCGAATATGGGACTGGAGTAAAACTCCTGACATCACAAGGGAACAATTGCAAAAAGAAGTGGTTATCAAAGACAGGCTCAGCATCCCCTGAGGATTAAGGGGAGTCACTTAGGAGCTGGACTTCCAGTTTGCAGCACTTACAGGCATAGCACGTGCCAGAAAATTTGCCGGGCTTTCTGCTATAAAGCGGCATCTTCTGGGCTTTGTGTGTGTGTGTGTGTGTGTGTGCTACCCCAAACTGCAACTCTTCTGCGTGGAATCAGCAAGATCAGCAAAAAGCTGTTGGCTGCAGGAGTGGCAGGAGATCAAGAGGTTGTTTGTCCTTTCTTCACCCTGCTAGAAAAGCATGATCACACGATCACGTCGCTGGACATGTTGAGTTGCCTGAATGTCATGTCCATGTAGCCTTCTTCCAGGACAGGAGGGGTTACGAACGCCTCATGCTGGGACCTATGGTGGCACCATGACACGAGCATGATTCCTGTCTGCAAATGGAAAAAAGCTGGGATTTATCAGGAATTGCAGATTAAACTAACACATTGGGGGCAGGGAGGGATTCTTCAATAAAACCAAATGCTCTGAGGTGATGGCTCATAGCCTGGCAGAGAGCACGGCCAGGTTCCTGTCACCATCTGTGAAGACCTTCGCCTTACGGGTGGTTTTTCAAGTGTTTTATGAGTGTGCAGAACAGTGCACGTGGTTCGGTCCCCATGCTGGGCCTACGTAGGTACTAGCTCCATCTTTCCCACATCAATGAAAAGAGAACATCTCATCTATGGAGGCCGACCCTATGTCCTAAGAGCCCCTCTGTGAACATCAAAATGGGCCCCCCCAAACCCTCCACAGTCAGTGAAGCAATATCCAGAAGGGGGGCTTCTTGGGAAATGAGGGACCTCTTTGATCCCAGGGTTTTCATGTGCCACTCATCAGAGCCACATGTGGTCCTGTTGCCCACCCCCAGACAGTCGGAGACATCAGTCCTTCAAAGGCATAAAAGAAGCAAGTGACATAATTAGAAATAGGAACAGTGGTTGCTATAGCACCAATCTCTCAGACTGTCTTTTCATAGGCTCTTAGAAATGTAGGACTGGAAGGGACCTCAGTAGGTTATCTAGTCCGGTCCCCTGGACTGAGGCAGGACTACATATTTTTTTAGACCATCCCTGACAGGTATTTGTCTAACCCATTCTTAAAAATCTCCAATGATGGAGATTCCACAGCCTTCCTAGGCAATTTATTCCAGTGCATAACCACCCTGACAGTTAGGAAGTTTTTGTCATGTCATGTTTCACTGCAATTTAAGCCCATTACTTCTTGTCCTTTCCTCAATGGATAAGGAGAACAATTTATCACCCTCCTCTTTATAACAACTTTTTACATTCTTGAAGACTATCATCACTTCCCCCCTCAGTCTTCTCTTCTCCAGACTAAACAAACCCAGTTTTTCCAGTCTTCCCTTGTAGGTCATGTTTTCTAGACCTTTCATCATTTTTGCTGCTCGCCTCTGGCTTCCTTCAATTTGTCCACATCTTTCTCGAAGTTTAGTGCCTAGAATTGGACACAGTACTCCAGTTGAGGCCTTATCAGGGTTGAGTGGAAGAAGTGGAAGGATTACTTGCTTACAACACTCTTGCTAATACATCCCAGAATGATGTTCATTTTTTTCCCAACTGTATGACATTGTTGGCTCATATTTAATTTGTGATCCACTCTCGAATCCTTTTCTACAGTATTCCTTTCTAAGCAGTCATGTCCTGTTTTGTATTTCTGCAATTGATTGTTCCTTCCTATTTTGCATTTGTCCTTTTTGAATTCCAGCCTATTTATTTCAGACCATTCCTCCAGTTTGTCAAGATCATTTTGAATTCTAATTTTCTTCAAACCTCATTCCTAAATCTTCTGGCTTTGTGGATTTCACTCTAGAGAGGCCTTGATTTCTGTGGCCTTTGGAACAGGCCCTAGAAAAGAGAGTTCCCTTTATCCACTATGATGCCCTTTTGTCCACTTCATTCGAGGGTCATCTTTTCCTTGCTTCAGCGGCGGCCAAGTTAGGTTGGACCCATCTCCCTGTCCTTCCACTTGCCAGTGGACATATTGGTTTTGAGTCCTGGTTTCAGGTTTGGCTACAAAAGACTTGCACAGCCCCCTTTTGGAGAGGGATAGAATAGGGCCCATTCAAGAAAAACTTGGTCAGCCTAACAGACTTTAAGCCCACAAAGTGATAAGCACCATTTAAAACCTTGGAAATGTTCTTTGTTTTAAGTTTGTCACTATGGCACAACTGGTGTTTCTGAGGCACTTGATGGAGGTGGCCATCTCACTGCAAAGAGATTTGAGTTTTGAAAATAGGTATTAAATCCTTAGGAAGGAATTCTAAACCAGCTTCCAAACAGAGATAGGCCTAATGAAGTAGTTTAGTCAGCAGTCTTTCCAGGAGTCAATGGTCCAATCCAGAGCATAGATAGACCCTGTATGATGGCATTAGGCAGTGCAAGCTGTGTTTCGTTACTCTACTGGGTCGAGAGAACTGTTGGAATTTCTCCATATCCAGTAGCCTGTTCATATTTATCACAAGCTAGTCCTTTCTCTTCTCTGCCACAAGGGATATTACAGATCCAAAGTCTCAGACTCATGGAAGTTTGGATCCAAGTCTGAACTCTGTGTCTGTGCCTTTCTCTAGCGATAATCGTGGGGTTTTTTAACCAGCATAAAAATAATTCTCGCATTATTGAGTGTTTAAAAAAAAAAGTTTGCTGTTTAAATTGTAAGCATTAGAGTTTTCACCACTCTGTGAAAGCATCATTATCGCTGCCTGGAAGCTGTCGCAGCCTCTCCCCTACCAGGCTTTCAGGCTAATCAGTGCCACAAACGACTTGGCTTTTCAGTAAGATGGACGCCTCCAGCACTGGTTCTGAAAGGCCAGTTGTAGTTAAATGTTTGTCTGTCTGTCTGTGGCTGTTAAATGCATGTTTCTTGGTCTGTTCATCGTGAGATATGCTCCTTACTGGTGCATCGTTGGGCTGAAACTTACCCAGGGTTGACACAGAATTTCCTCTGGATTAAATAACCTGGTAGAGGAGCCACATGGCAGACAGCCCACTAGTTGGGCAAGGTTTCATTAGGAAAAAAAGTGGCCACAACCTCCCTTGCACTTGGGATGGGGAAGGGTTGTAATGAGCCAGCTCCGTCTGCAAAGCAAGCATTGCTGGTCTACATAGGGGCAGGAGTTGTGCTGATTCAACCCATCCCCTCATCAAACTCCATCAGCAGGTCTCTGGTAAACTGAAAGCTGTCTAACCGGGATAGTGGTGCATCAGGCCATGCTTATGCAGAGAAGCTCCATTTGCATCTCTTTCTGTGCCAGGTTTATGGGATCTGTCCTCAGGCAGTTGGGCTGAATGAAATAAGTGCTGATATACTACATGCATTGCTTATGTAAAATCCCACAGTGACTATCCATGCAGGGATGAATTGCAGACACCGGGCTGAAAATGCATGGTGAAATGTCTTGACCGCCCATTTGATTAAAAACCACACGGGGCCGATCGTGAAGCCCTTAATTAGGTCAATCTCCCATTGAATGAGTGAGGGCAGCAGGAAAGAGAGGTTGACCTTGTGGTTAAGCCACTAAACTGGAACTCAAGAGACCCAGATTCTGGTGCTAGCTCTGCCGGACTCACTGTGTGACTTTGATCAGGTCACTTAAGATGATTTTTTTCAAAGCCACCCAGGGGATTTAGAGTCACAATTCAGATTAATTTTAACTAATTAATTTTAAAGATTTGTGTGCATCTAAATCTCCTAATGAACTTTGAAAATGTCAGCTATAAGTTGTGTGCCTCAGTTTCTCCACTTAGAAACTGGGGATACTCATCTTCCCCTTCCCTTACGCTTTGTCTGTCTTGTCTATTTAGATTGCAAATTCCTCAAATGGGGCTTTTCTCTTATAAGCACAGTCAGACACAGATCTCAGTTGGGGGCATCCAAATGATATTGTATCATAAATAAATAATAATAATAATAATAATAATTAAGTATTGGACCTGAAAAAAAAAACAGTGAGGGCTAGATTCTATCATGCTTACTTATATTGAGTCTCATTCTCCATTGCCTTACACTTTACATAGATTCTTACCAGAAGGGAACATTAGATCATCTTATCTGACCTCTATATTGCAGGCCAATACATTCCACTCAGGTTACCACTGCGCTGAGCCCAGTAACTTGTGGGTTGGCTAAAGCACATTCCAGAAAGGGAGCCTCTCTTGCTTTGAAGACATCGAGACATGGAGAATCCACCACTTCCTTTGGCAGTTTGTTCCAATATGGTTAATCACCCTCGCTGTTAAGAAGTTGTGCCTATTTATAATCTCAGTTTGTCTGGCTTCAGCTTCCAGATCTTCTTCTGCCTATCTCCACTAGATTAGAGTCCTTTCATATGCAGTATTTTCTCCCTCGGAAGTACTTATATACTGTAATCGAATAACCTTTCAATCTTCTTTTTGAATAGTTAAACAAATTAAGCTCTTTCAAGGATACTCTCCACTTCAAAGTTAGGTTTGCTTAACTACATCGCTCCGGGCTGTGAAAAATGTCATGCCCTGTGTGATGTCATTTAGCTCAACTAAGCCCCAGTGTAGACACTGCATCAGCTTTTCCATTATTTTGCCTGGGGTTGATGACAGGCTAACTGAGCTATAGATAAGAATCATCTCGCTTTCCGTTATTGAATATTGGCACAACATTAGCACTCTTACATTCTTCTTGAACTTCCCTGCTATTTCAAGATTTACTAAAAATTAACATCAGTGGGCCAGAGATCTCCTCAGCCAGCTCTTTTAGGACTCTTGAGTGCAAGTTTTCTGGACCTGCTGATTTTAAAATATTTATCTTATTATTTACTATCCTCCTTAGTTAGTAATGGCCTACAAAGTGCTTCATCATCCTCATGTGATACAAGTATATCATCCTGCTTCTTTCCAAATTCAGAACACAAATGCTTATTGACCACTTCTGCCTCACTAACAAATTTACAATCTCCAGGTAGTAATGAAACTATGTAATTGGTAGGATTTCTTTTATTCCTTATATACTTTAAAAATTCATCATTGTCCTTAGCCTTGCAAGTCATGGCATTTTCTTGTCTTTAGCTTCCCTTATCAATTTTCTGCACTTCATAACTTCTAATTTATATTGATTGCTATCCATTTTCTCCTTTCCCATTTGTTATATATTGCTTTTTTTCTTTTTAATTGCTGCCTTCACTTTCCCATTGAACAATGATGGGCTTTTAGCCAAAGTTGCCCTCTTTCTTGATTGTGGAATCAGGGACAAAAAGCCATCTAATAAACTCTTCTTAAATAGCTCCCCATTTTTATTCACATTTTTCTGTTTAATTTTTTTCTCCCAGTAAATTTTGCTCATCATTTTCTTCAGCTTTGGAAAATTGGCCCTTTTGAAGCCCCGAATATATATATTACTGTTTGGGACTGTCTACTCTTTGCCCATATTGAATGTAATCAGGTCTGATCACTGGTCCCTAGGCAACCACTAACTTCCAGTCCAGTGATTAATTCATCTTTATCCATGATAATGAGGTCCAAAATAGAGTTACCTTGGGATGGGTGCAATACCTTTGTGTTAGAAAATTATCATCTAGAATTTTTAGAAGCTCTAATAATGCTTTATTACTGGCTGCATGAAACCAGCAGCCTATGCCTCCCCAATTGAAGTCTCCCAGAACAACACAATTTTTCTTTCCCCTCTTTACAGACAGATGGTTAAGAAGCATCTCACCATGCTCACTGGTTTGATTCGGAGGCCAGTAACATACCAGTATCCTTTCTGGGCATTGGTAACTAGCACATTGATCCATATGCAGTCAAAATCCTGTTATCAATAACTCTAAAACAAGTAACGATGTCTTTAATGTAGAGTGCCATCCCCTCACTTCTTTTCCCACAGTCATCCACAGCTGTGCAAAGTGGGTATGAATACTACCGGATCAGAGTGGTAGTGTTTTAAAACCACTTTACAGAATTGTAAATGACTATACAAGGTGTAAGGCAATAGAGAATTGGGCCCAAAGAGAAGCAGTTTACTCTCTGAGTAGCCTCACTTACATGAATCTGATCCTTAATTATTTTGGCTCTAAAATCTATTTACTGAGTCCTACAAATAGGGTTAGGGATCCTGGCTTATTTTGTGGCTAATCTTGAATAAATATATTCCACCAAAAAAAAAAGTCAATTGTTTTTTTTATTTAACATACAGTACAGGGCATCCTGCTTAAGTCAATCGCTAATTTGATTCTTTCTTTAATTTATCAAGACCTCTGGAACCAAATCTTTTTTATTATTATTAAAAAAACCCTAAAACCTCAATTTCCACCCTCTATTGTGATCAATGTTGATTGCTTTAGGCAGGTATGATTAGATAATTCTATCTAGAAAGTTGCAATTAATAAGGATGGGGCCAACATTCTGCATGGGAGAGAGAAAGAAAGAGCCCAAGGGAAATCCCGAGAATAATAATAAAAGACAAATGCAAATTCAAGGCACATTATTTAGACATTCTGGGCCAAACTCAACCCTGATGTAACTCCACCGTTGCACCATCAATGAATGTCTCTCTCCAGTTGAAGGGCCAGAGCCTCAAATGGTGTAAATTAGTGGGTCACCCTTAAGTTTTATTACAGATCTTGCCATATGCTCTGCCAGCTATGATGGCCAGGTCTGTAATAAAATCAGCTTCTTATTTAAGGTTTGATTGTGCAACCATGAGGCACACTGCTGAGAACTGCCATGAGTCGTCTCATTAAAGCCTAAAGGGTAGGAATGGGCTTGATTGAAATCAGAGGTAGGAACTAAGGCTGGTAGTTTCTGAAGTGGCCACTGCTTTTCGGGTGCCCTGTTTGTGATTTTCCAAATGGCTGAGCACCCCACAGCTCCAGATGAAATCAATCAGGCCCTACGTGTCTCAGAGGCACCGAGAATCAGTGACTCCTTTGGAAAAAGTTGGCCTGAATGTCTAACTTAAGGGCCAGTTCCAGAGCTATGCTGAGGATCTGGCCTTAGATGTTGTTTTAAGACTAAATGATAATAATACTTTGCATTTGCAGTGCTTTACGTATGTAAAACGGCCTACAAATATTAATTAAATGAATTCCCCCGCCCCATGAGTGAGGTATTTACCAATCCTATTTTATAGATGAGGAAACTGGGGCAGAGAGGTGCTGTGCCTTGCATAAGGGAAGGTAGCATCTTGAATCAGTGGCCAAGCCATGTTGAGAACTCGGGACGTGCTGACTTAACCCCTGGGCTCATTCCTCCCAATCGCAATTGCTCCTCGCAATAGCTGACCGGTAATCCCAATGTTATTGAGTGCTGGTAAGACCATCGGAGGAAAGGCCTCTACATGCAGATATTTGAAGTTCCTTGTGCTCCAGGTTGCTCTTTGCACTCTTCCTGTCCGCCTGTCTAATTCTGAGCCTCATCACCATCTGTTGCACATGGAGAAGGACTCATTTTTGTCCAAGCCAAGATAAACCCTACACCACCACCTTTGTCTTCTCTCCGTCGTTTTTCAAATCCATAAGGTTTAGTGTGGGATCAAGGCACTGCCTTAGCATTGCTAGGCGGATTATGTAGGCCACTTTGCTGGTCTTCTCTCCATTCTCAACAGGAGCCTAACACTGCAATACAACCCTTCCCACCAATAGCCTGCACCTACGTCAACTGAAACTAGTAAGACCAAGCATTAGTGAGGATAATGCTATGTCCTGGGCCAGCAGGGGCCTTCAGTTAGCACACAAGGACTCATCATTGCAGTAAAGAACAGGCAGGTTTCTTGGATAAAATTGGCATGGCTGGCTGGCTGCCTGAAATCCCCCGAAGTGTCCTCCTCTGGCAAGCACTGATCTCGTTTCCGACATGGGATGGGGCTGTCTCCTTCCCAGGATTGCTAGTCAGAACAGGGAAGGCAAGACATTGGTACTAGCCATTGGAGATGGGCTTGACCCAAATCCCCCATGCTTTAGGAGAGTTCGGATCCTGATCCAGTCTTTGCAACCCTGAACTCTGGGTCAGAACTATGTGGCTGGTTCTCCCCTGCCTGATAGCCATCAATTCACCCCTGCCAGATCTGCAGGGTTGTGCTTTGCAGTCTCTTTGCAGAGGGATAGATGCCGATACAAGGTGCAAGCCAGTGGGGAATCAGGCCCAGCAAGACTCAGACCTATCTCTAATAATACTAGGAACAGCCACCTTGACATTAGTACGGGGAGTCAGAAGCAGTGCAGGACGCTCACTAGGGGGAAGAATCATCTGAACTGTCTTTAAACATCGTTTTCCATTCACCTTAACCATGACTTGTTCTTTAATTTTTAGAAGAGACAACTACAGCCCTGACACCCTGGAAAGGTCAGTAAATGTGCTCCCCAAATGGTGATTGCTCCCCAAACTCTGGTTTCCCTGCTGCCGCCAGCCCCTCTGCTTCTGCTGTCCCTTGTTTTCCCGTGGCTGAGCTAACACCAAGGGATCGGCCGAGCGGAAGTCACGCTCTCTCGTCCCGCAAACCACCGAGAGCACCAATGCAACTAACTTCCTCATTGCACCCCTGCTTTGTGGGGACCGCTGCAGCCCACCCATTAATGCTTGCAGGGTTCTAATTTGGCAGCATTAGGAATTAGGAGCAAGAAATGATGCGATGAGGTGTAGCCATCCTTGGGTCCGGAATCCTGCAGCCTGTCCTTTCTTGTAGCCTAACATTCTAGAGAGACCTTCTTTGCACGGCCTTTTCCTCTGGATTCTGTGCAGCTCCCTGCCTAGCTCTCCCTACCTTGCTCTCGCCCTCTTTCTGTCCCCTTTTGCTGTGGCAAATATCAGGAGTTTTTTCTGGTCTGATTCACTGGGTTTCAGAGAAAATTTGTCTCATTCGAGGTCCTTATTCCTCCCAGATGTTTTCAGCGGATAATTGATGCTTGTAACATTTCTCTAGGACACTACAGGGTTTGATAATTGGCCTCTTTGGACTGTCACATGTTTCCCTAATGAGCTGGAAGTAATGAATGCATGAGACCTGGAGAGCAGTCACAGCCTGGCCTCCTTATCAGCTGCACTGCAACTGACACAGCAGTGCTAGCTCTTGCCAGCAAGGGTTCCATTATTATCCACCCACAGCACTTGGCTCCCTCCAGAGCTTGCTCCGAAATTTCAGCAGGTTCAGCTCAGTTTTCAGGCATCTGCTGCTTTCAGCTCTCCAGGACGCTGGATCCAACTTCGTTATGTAACCCCAGTTGACCCTCCAGTGCTGGCAGACATAGCTTTTCTTTTGAGTGGTTTGGATAACAGGTCAAGAAGTGAAATCTGTTTAGCCAAAGAAAAAGAGCATGTTTAAAAAAAAAAAAAAAAGATGGCTACACCTTTCTCTGGTGCCGGCGGGTGTCAAGACAAATGCACACCAGCGCCGGAAACGCTCAGCATCCAATGTGCACCCAACATGCTCAGCTCTTCAGAAAAGCTGGCCACTTATTTTGGTGTCTAAAGAGGTCGAAGGCAAGTTCTTTTGAAAACCTGGTTAGAAATATCGCAATGGGAGCTGCTGGGACATTGTGGGGAAATCTGGCCCCAGTTATGGGTGCTGCGTAGGATAGGTTGAACATTTTCTGTCAGAACTGTCTTCCTATGGAAAATTGGGGGGGTTGACTAAATGAAACTTGTTTTCTTGGAAAGTGTCTGCTTTTGTGGAAAATTTCAATTTATCACTGAAAAACAAAATGCCTGAAAATGGAAATGTTTTCATTTGGAAATGTTGCTTCTGCAGTGCCTTATGGGAGTGAGAGTTTGGTTGACTCATGTCCCCATTCTTCCTTTTGAGCTAGACTACCTGTCCAGACTACATCTCCCATGGCCACGGACTCCCATAATTCACAGCCTGTGGTGCATCATGGCAGATGTAGTCTGACCAGGGAGCCTGGTCTATTGAGGCAAATGGGAACATGAGGCACCCTAACTACAACTTCCATGAGGCACTTCAGCAGCATTTCCAATTCAAAATATTTTGGTTTGTGACTGAAATTTTCAGTATTCAAATTTCCACCAAAAATTTGAAAATTTTGGTGCAAAATGTGAACCAAAATGAATATGTTTTTATTTAAAAAAAAAATGGCAGGAGGAAAAACCAAGCAGCTCTGGTGCTGATCATGTAAAAATGTAGCTCAAAGCCTTTATCCTAGTGCACTTTGTTTACACACATTGTTGCGTGTTACCCCTCTGTACCCTACTCCCTTTGCATCATGGGAGTTTAAAGACCGCTAGTGGACAGCAATGTCGAGTCTGCATTCAGTCCTGTCCGCCACTCTTGGTTCCATCTGGGGGGAGATATAAACCCTTTATACTTCACTTGCATGTCTTCTTTTGCATGAGATATGGAACGAAACTCCTGGCTATTTCTTAAAAGTCGCATGACTGTTTTCACAAGCACAGGGATCTTAACTATGTTATACCAGAGGTCAGAGCAGATGAGCACAGTGGGCCCCACTGGCCTTGGAATCTAGGAACCGTGGTTTCCCGCTCCAGTTCCCCTGTTTACCTATCATTCTGGCTGCCCTTTCAATTGAATGGGGGAATTCTTCATTCCCTGTATCAGGTAGCTGTGCAAAGTTGCTGTGAACTTTTTAAAGGCTGCTTAAGGGAGGTGGATGCATTGCAGTGATGGGGAAGAGATCCCTGTCTACATAAAGTTTGGAGTCAGCTTGGAAAGTTTGCCAAGCACTTTTCACTCATTGGCCTGAAGGTGTTGTCTCAACATCAGTCATTGGGCCAATTTTAGTTGCTCAGTGAGGAAGCTTTGAGTCCCTTCACCCCCTCTAGTCTGACTGGGCTTTGCAATCATCTTCTCTTGCACAGCAGATCCTCTGCCATCCCTCCTCCCAGCTAGTGCTATAAAGTGGGTACGGCTGGGGAACGGAGCCTGGCTGGGAAAAAAGCAGTTTGACCCAGACATCTCTGCTCTCCGAGCAATCATCAGTTTCTGGTATAGCCTCTTAGGCCTATAAGCAACTGGTGCCAGTGAGAGCAGCCCCAAAATCAGAAGAACTTAAATGTGATTTAAAGCCAACTTTGCGTCCCCACTCCCAAGCAGTTACTCCAACAACAGCTGAGGATCTGTCCCATTAACTTTCTCAGGTTCAGTAGGACGTCCTGCTGCTCCCTGTCAGGAAATCTTCCCCATCAGTCATCTCATTAGGAAACATTTTCATCTTGATTTTGGGATCTTTTCAGTGTATTCAGCTGACTTATCATTTCTTTATTTTTTAAACTGCACAATTATTATTATTATTACAGTAGAGCCTAGGACTTCAGGAGAACTGGGGAGATAACAGCATGAAACTAATTAGTTATCAAGTCAAAATCTGTCCTCACTTCCATCCCTTCTAACTCCACCGAGGGCAGAATTCGGCCCCTCGCATAAGAGTTTTCAGCTTTTAATTTGTGTCTTTCTTTTAGTTGTCGTTATTATTGTCTGAGCTAAACCAAAACAACAAGGAGTCCGGTGGCACCTTAAAGACTAACAGATTTATTTGGGCATAAGCTTTCGTGGGTAAAAAACCTCACTTCTTCAGATGCATGGAGTGAAAATTACAGATGCAGGCATTATATAATGACACATGAAGAGACGGGAGTTACCTCACAAGTGGAGAACCCGTGTTGACAGGGCCAATTCAATCAGGGTGGATGTAGTCCACTCCCAATAATAGATGAGGAGGTGTCAATTCCAGGAGAGGCAAAGCCACTTTTGTAATAAGCAAACAAACAAGGGGGGAGGGATAGCTCAGTGGTTTGAGCATTGGCTTGCTAAACCCAGAGTTGTGAGTTCAATCCTCAAGGGGGTCATTTGGAGATTTAGTTACAGATTGGCCCTGCTTTGAGCAGGGGGGTGGACTACATGACCTCCTGAGGTCCCTTCCAACCATGATATTCAAAAAAAAAAAAAAAAAAGTGACTCTCAAGAACTGCAAACCTTCACTAACCCCTGCAACATCCCAAGGTGATAGGGAAATATTTGCTGTCTCATTTAGGTAGATGGGGAAACTGAGGAAGGGATCATGGGCTGAGTTTTCAAAAGTGGCCATCAATTTTGGAATCAGTGGCCTCCTTTGAAACTTTTGGCCTGTGTGACTGGCACACGGCCACGGAGGGGGAAAATTAGCTTCAGAGCTCAGGTTAAAATGCAGGAATCCTTGGTGTCCAGTCGCACATCCACTCCACTAAGCCAGTCCCATCTCTGAGGCTTCTATTGTGTGTATGTTGACTTGTTTGGTAGCACTTAGCTGGAAGAACATGGCTCTTAGTTTTACACTATAGAAGCTCAGTGGTTTGAGCACTGGCCTGCTAAACTCAGGGTTGTGAGTTCAATCCTTGAGGGGGCCATTTAGGGAACTGGGGCAAAAATGTATCTGGGGATTGGTCCTGCTTTGATCAGGGGGTTGGACTAGATGACCTCCTGAGGTCCCTTCCAACCCTGATATTCTATGATTCTATGAGCTCAAGCTAAGGGGCTGTTTAATTGCTGCATCAGCGTTTGGGCTTAGGCTGCATCCCAAACGCTGGGACCCTCCCACTTTGCAGGGTCCTCGAGCCCGGGCGCCAGTCCAAACCTGAACGTCTACATCACAGTTCAACCACCCCGCGAGCCCAGATCTGCTGGCACAGGCCAGCCATGGGTTTTTAATTGCAGATTCATTTCAGGGTGGGCATCCAAAGACTGACATGCCCCAGCTCATTTTTGCAGACATTGCCCTATGATTCTATGAATTAACCATGGCTAATTGGTTTATCCCTTTACTCCTCTGACTAACACCATTGGCTTTTGCCCTCCCCCTCCCCCTCCCCCTTTGCAGGTCCCGGAGCAGTGCATGATGGGAACAACGGCACATCAAGAAGAGCTGGCTGCATTGGGCTGCTTCCCCTCCTGCTGTTGCATCTGCTTCTCAAGTTTTGACCCAAGTGCTGATTCTGCGGAGTAGCGACAACCACAGCAACAAGAAGAAGAGAAAGTATAACATTTTAAAAAGAAAAATAAGCGTTATAATAAAGAGAATGTATTACCAGAAAATCTGAGGGGGAAAGAGAGAGGGGGAAAAAAGGGAATTTTGAAAAAAAAAAATCCATTTTTTTCTCGCTGAAGTTTTGACACGGCTGAATCTTTTTCTTTCTTTCTTTCTCTTTTTTTTTTCTTTTTTTCTTTCTGCAATGGACAAGTGTGCCGGTACCAAGGACCAACCAGTACATTTGGCTGAACGGTTCCCCCCGCTCCCTCACCACATCCCTCATTCCAAGGCAGCTGGCTCGGTCATTTCTTTCCGCTCGACTCTCCCACATGGATGATTACGGAGTCGGCTGTTCCAGCACATGCATATGCAGACGCACAGCATTTTTTGTTGTTGTTGTTGAGATTTTCCCTCCTTTTCATGGATTGTGCTGCCATTCGTGTTAGTATGAAACAAACAAGCAAAAATTGACGACGCCGAGACGAACGAAAAGGAACAAAGCAAACCAGTTGTTAAACATTTCTTCATTCTACTACGCACGGACATCATGGAGAATGAGGGATCTGATTCATTATTAATTTTATTAATTATATTTTCTGATATGAGCCTAGAACGGTTAGTTCATAAAAAACAACAACAAAAAAGAGAAGTATGTTTATTAAGCATTAAAATCAAAACAAACAGATAGTGTTCTTCTTAACTAGGTGTGCAAGAGGTGGCATCTCAGCTTGTCTTAGGGTTTTTGCAAAATTGGTGTGAACAGTCAACGAGTCCTGGGGGGGAAAAAAAGTGTTTTTACAAACAATTCCTCCACCAGCGTTATTGAAACTTCATCCATTTCTCTGGTATTTAACGCAGAAGATACTATGCTATCTACATACTGTTTTGGAAACGGAAAAGATGATGCTCACTGTATGTTGAGTTGGATGGATATGCTTATTCTTTTTATGGGATATATACATATATATATATATATATATATACACATATATATATATTATTATTTTTTTGTTAGCGTTCTAGCCACATTATTTCTCAGCAGAGTCCTTCTTCTGCCATTCCTGCATGCTATATATGGACTTAGCTGTGTATTGGTCTTCTTCTAAGAGATGATAGAGTTTCTTGATGATTGTGTAATCAATTCCTGCCTATTATTTTGTCCCCACCTTCCCTTGGGTTATTTACAGGTTGGAGACACTTATTAAAAAAACAACAACAAACAAACAAACAAAAAAGGAAAAGTAACAGCTGCAGTGTCTCTTTGCAGGTTTGGCTATTCCAAGGGGAAACCGCGTATAACAAGAAGTATTTGTCATTCCCCCTTTTCGACACAGCTTGGGACGTTAACACAACAACACTGCAAACAGAAAAAGTCAACAGAAAAGAAACAAAACCCATCACCCACCTTTGATTTGGCCATTGGCTGGTTCTATGACACTTGTGTGGCTATGGGAGAAATTAACTTGCTTTATTTTATTATTTTGTTTCCTTCTTGGTGGACGAAACTGAAGAAACGTGCTTCGCGTCGAGGTTCTGGGATAGCCCCGTGGCCAGAGGCCCTCCGGTGTCCTTGACTTGTTTGGGGGGGACGAGAGGGGGAGGTTGTCTCTGACTATACATTAAAAAGATGTTCCATGTTGCTGTTCACCCTGGTTGTAGTACCTCATTGTGAAGCTTGGAGAATTGGTCGTAATGGGCGGAGGGTGGATCTGTGCTTGTATAACGTTTTCTTGTTTAATTCTTCAGTAAACTCCTGCTCTCCCCCGCAGGAGAGAAGTGGGTTTGAGAACAACGGCCCAGATCCTCAAAGGTATTTAGGCTCCTAATTCCCAATGGGTGTTAGGTGCCTAAAAACCTTTGAGGACCTGGGCCAATTAGCTCCGGAGTCCTGCTGTGAGTCCAACGAAGGAGATGCAGTCTCTGAGGAGGAAGGGTGGCAGACAGATGACACTGGTCGTCATCCCTGCCTGGTGGCTATTACATGAATGTATGAGTGCCTCACCACTATGGATAACGTCCAGATGCAGCTGACATTTGGGATGGGATGGGGTGGGGGACTAGGGAGGAGAGAGGTAATGCTAAATAATCATTAACCACAGCATGGCCAGCATTGCAGCATAGAATGAAGGAGGGAGAGCGAAAATCCCACGATCCCGCTCAGTCCATTATAATAGGGTTTGAGTCTCAAAGCCTGCTGAGGTCAGTTGAAAGACTCCCATTGACTTCACTGACTTTGGATCAGTGAGTCGGGGGTCTCTTGGAATAGACTGCTGAGGGCTAAGCCTGGAGACTGCTAGGAACTCTCACTTCCAACTCCCTCAGCATCTTGTAGGATCAGGCCTTTTATCGAATAGGGCAGGCTGCTCCTGTCAACCCCAGAAAGTTAAAGACAATACTGCAGAGCCCCAAAATGTGCTCTGCTTTCAAAAGGTCCTGATCTACTGGGGAATGTCCTCCAGATTCCAATGCCTGTTAGTCATATGCTGTTGTCTTTTATTTTCAGGGGCTTCCTTGGTCTCTTTCTTCTTTAACTGCAGAATTACAGTTCAGCCTTAGGGCCGGATTCTGATCTCGTGTTCAGCTGTGCAAACCCACTGAAGCCACCAAAGAATTTGACAGGGGGGAATATGCCAAGTTTTCACTAGCGTCACTGAGAACAGGATCCGGCCCTCAGCAATTAAATGGCTGCTTTTTTACGGCCAATGATCAAATTATCCTGTAATAGCTTCCTGAAGGGATCGGCATTGATCAAAAGAAAGGGTGGAAGATGTCTTCCTGTTAGCACAACTGACAGAGCTCCTGAGGTGCTGATCAAATTAGATGGAGGATCAAATTAACCAGGGGTTGAAGTAAGTGAAAGCAGCAGTTGAATCTAGGGGGATAAAATAGTGAACTGCACCATTCCATCCCCCGAGGAGAAAGATAAATACATCAGCATCTCCGTTTTGGTGAAACGTGAGTGGCCTGATGTCTGAGCTGTCCCACAAGGAGTAGTTAGCCAGAGGGTGGTAATCCCAGAGGACATGCAGATTCTTGCTGGTGCCTGGCCAGAGACGCACACAAAAATAACGCCGGGATGGCCCGCAAAACACAGGAGAAGAGAAATGGAGACGGAGAACATCAGATGGAAAAGGTGTGGGCGGGGTTCATTTTAAATGGATGAATAGATGCCAGAGGCAACGCGGAATAAAATATTAATGATTAAAGCCTTTTTTTTTTAATGTGTAAGTAACAAAACATTTGTTTCAATGGTTAGCTCTCTTCCCACAGGGGCCTGGATTGGAGCCTCACCGGTCTAGGTGACAGATTCAAACTCAGCATGCAGTCTGTGGAGAGTGAAAGCGCTTGGTCAGCAGGAGGTGGTACAGTAGCTTATGTGAAATGAGTTGGTGGGTTCCTACTAGACACCTGTCCCCATCACAGAAACCACCAGCACCATTGGTGCTTGTCAAGTGTTAATCTCTGCAGAGAAGCCAGAGTCTCAAAGGGGCACAGAAAATGAACTCTCTGCTTTATCTCTAGAAGTGGTGTCTCACCAGGGTGTGACAAGCCTGTTCATGGAGCACTGCTGGCATCACTGATTTCCGTGCTCTGTACATTTTTAAGGCAAAGCAAAGGCCATTAGCAAAAATAGCTCAGTGGCTTGAGTGTTGCTCTGCTAAACCCAGGGTTGTGAGTTCAAACCTTGAGGGGAGCATTTAGGGATCTAGGGCAAAAATCTGTCTGGGGATTGGTCCTGCTTTGAGCAGGGGATTGAACTAGATGACTTCCTGATGTCACTTCCAACCCTGATATTCTATAAAGTGTGTCTCTCTCAACAAAATTTTTTTTTTCTAACCCCATTATTGTTGGAATTCTCCCTGACTTTTCTGAGCCTTGTCTCTCATATTTCTCTGTCCTTGGATGCATGCTGCAGCCGGGCTAATAGCTGTGGGACTCAGGGACATTGGGTCAATGTGGGAAGGGCAGATGGAGTCCACGCAGGATGCTGCTTTGTATAACAAGCACCTGGACCTCATTTGCAGAAGTGCTGAGTGCCCACAAATAATATTAACCTGGCGCACCTTCAAAAACTAGCTAATGGACAGGTCTCCAAATGTAATTGTCAACAGGGAATCATCATCGAGTGGGTGTGTTTCTAGTGGGGTCCTACAGGGATCAGTTCTTGGCCCTATGCTATTTACCATCTTTATCGAGGACCTGGAAGAAAACTTATCATCATTGATGAAGTTTGCAGATGACACAGAAAATGGGGGAGAGGGAAATAATGAAGAGCACAGGTACAGAGCAAAATGAATCACTTGGTAAGCCAGGTGCAAGCGATGCGTGGTTTAATATGGCTAAATGTAAAAGTCTATAGCTAGGGACAAAGCATGTGGGCCTTGCTTAGAGGATGCGGGGGCTCTTTTTCAGTCAGAAAACTGAAAAAAAAAGTGTGGGTGATGGTGGATAATCAGCTGAACATGAGCTCCCAGTGTGGCACTATGGCCCAAAGCACTAATCCTGGAATGCATAAGCAGGGGAAATCTCAAGTAGAAGCAGAGAGGTTATTTTACCTCTGTATTTGGCACTGGTGCAACCACTGCTGGAGTCTGTGTCCAGTCCGGGTGTCCGCGATTCAAGAAGGATGCTGACAAATTGAAGAGGGTTCAGAGAAGAGCCAGGAGAATGACTGAAGGATTAGAAAACCTGCCTGATCGTGATGAGAAGCAAGGAGCTCAATCTAGATAGTTTAATAAAGCGAAGATTAAGGGGTGACATGACTACAGTCTGTAAGTACCTGCAGGGGGAACCACTACCTGATAATGGGCTCTTCAATCTAGCAGAGAAAAGCCTAGCACAATGCAATGGCTGGAAGTTGAAGCTAGACAAATTCAGACGGGAAATAAGGTGTTGATTTGTAACAGTGAGAATAGTTAACCATTGGAACAATGCACCAAGGGTTACATTGGATTTGCCACCATTGGCAATTTTTAAATCAAGAGTGGCTGTTTTTTCTCAGGGCTGTGTTCTAGGAATACTTCCAGGGAAGTGTCCTACAGGAGGTTGGACTAGATGATGACAATGGCCCTTTCTGACCTTGGAATCTATGACTCTCTGAACTCCAACCGCTCAATGAGAGAACTCCGGCAGCCCGGCGCTGGGCAGTGTTTCACTCCAAGTTGCATTAAAGGGAAGAGGAGTAGTGGACCTCCTCACAACACACCAGCCAAGAACACAAGCTCGGCAGCTGGCTGAGTTCTGCCCTGCCCTGACTTACTAGCCACAGTCTTTGCCTCCCTTTTGCTGCGTTCAGTCTGCCTTTTCCACAGTTTGGCCCCCTTCCCTGAGATTTTCTTCTCCCAGACCACCTCAATCTTCTGCTCCCCTTAGCCGCCTCTGCCCAGCAGGGAGCAGCCAGCAGCGTCCACCCATGGAGACAAGCAAAACAAATATAGCCTCAGGTCATGCAAACACGTGTGTAACCCACTGTGCATGTGTTACCGGTCTTCCTCTGTGCCGGACCCACAGAGGATTTGAGGCTGCTACAGACACACTACTAGTTATAGGGGGCTTTAGCTCCAGCTATTGCAGTTTATGCTGCTTCAGCCCTGAGGTTCCCGGTTCAATTCCTGCTGTGCCCGCTAAAACAGCCGCCCTATCACAGCCGCCACACGCCCCTTTAAGCCTGGGAGTAGTAGCATGAGGCGGCTTGGGCGCGCAGCTGAAGTTAAGCAGCATCATAACCCATACCCGGCGCCAGCACAGCCCTGGGCATTTCAAAGGCACCCTGCAGGGGTGCGTCTCCGCCAGCAGGTGGTGCTGTGTGAGGTTATAAATCAGCCGGGCTGCCGGCCAGCCCCACTCACTTGATCCAAGATGGTGTCTGCCTGCAGGAGGTTGGGCGTGTTGGGTTTTCCCTGCTCCTCACCCCCCTCTTTAGGGCTGCACGTGGCCAAGGTAAGAGAGGACAACTTGCTGCTGCTGTAGTGGGCAGAGGGGGCCGGAAGGAGGCCTGGCTGGGGGGGTTTCCCCATTGCATTTCCTTCCCCCTCTGAGGAGCTCAGGTGTTTGCCAAGCCCCATGTGCTTAACCACAGTTCTGTGCCTCTCCCTTTGCAAAACAATAACAGGACATATTGGCTCATGCATGGACGGGCCAGTTCTGGGGAAGGGGTAGCTCAGTGGTTTGAGCATTGGCCTGCTAAACCCAGGGTTGTGAGTTCAATCCTTGAGGGGGCCATTTAGGGATCTGGGGCAAAAATCTGTCCGGGGATTGGTCCTGCTTTGAGCAGGGGGTTGGACTAGATGACCTCCTGAGGTCCCTTCCAACCCTGATATTAAAAGGAAAAAAAAAATACATAAATCTTTGCACTGGCCCCCTGCAGCCCTTGCCCTGTTTTACCAGCTACCCACTGCGAGGGCGGCAGGGGGAGGGAGCATTGGTTTAGAGGCATTAGCACGGCTGCAGGATTGCTCTGAACTGGGGCAACCTAAATTGCAGGTTTCCCCAACTCAGGAGCCGTGTAGCGCTGGGGTGGGCAAAGCAGCGGGTCTGACCTTCCCGCAGAAGCGGGGGAGCTGTGCTGTTCATTGCATGCACACAGTGCTGGCATGGTGGTGGCAGGGATAGCTCAGTGGTTTGAGCATTAGACTGCTAAACCCAGGGTTGTGAGTTCAATCCTTGAGGGGACCATTTGGGGATTTAGTTGGGGATTGGTCCTGCTTTGAGCAGGGGGTTGGACTAGATGACCTCCTGAGGTCCCTTCCAACCCTGATCTTCTATGTGAGTGGAACCTTTTAGAGGTGTATGAAGGCAGGGTGTGCCCCAAGACCTTCCCTCCCAAATAGACAATGGAGAACTTCACTCAGCAGCAGGGAGCTGGCATGCATCCAAACGGGCACTGATTAAAGCTGCCCTAGCTTTTATACCTGGTTGGCCAATGGGCCTACTAGCATCTGGGGCAGAGCAGAGGGGCAGCATTGCCCCCTGCCCCCATGGTTTTTACAAGGATAGGTGGGGCTCAGAGGATGTTCCTGGCCAGCGTCTGTGTCACTGCAGGGCAGCGGCGCAAGATGCCCAAAGCGTGAAGGGAGGGATGGTTTGAAAGCAAAGCAGGAGCAAATATCTCCAATGGCTGGGGATGGGACACTAGATGGGGAGGCCTCTGAGTTACTACAGAGAATTCTTTCCTAGGATGGTCCCTTCTGACCGTAAAGTCTGTGAGTGGACACGTTTGGCAGGTGCCTTGTTAGCTCCAGTTTGGATTTGTCCAGTGTTTTCTGTCCATGCTGTAGTCTGAGCAAAGGACGTTCACTTCCCATTCCTGCTCAGGATCTTCGTTAAACTTCCCCTCTGGTTATGCCCTGGGCCAGGTAGCCCTTCTTCTGTCATCAAATCTCCTCCTCCACTTCCTCCTTCTGATGCGATAACCATCAGGACGCCATTGCTACACTTGACAGATCTGTGGGATTGCAGGAAGTTGTTCATGTCTCAGGATCTGTTGCAACTACTCCGGCGCCTGACAGTATCATAGAAATGCCAAGCTGGAAAGGACCATGAGAAAGCCTCTCCTAGTCCATCCCCCTGCCCTGATGAGGGACCAAATAAACCTAGACCATCCCTGACAGGTGTTCGTCCAAACTGTTCTTAAAAACCTCCAGTGAGGGAGATTCCACAGCCTCCCTAGATAACTCTCCTTAGAGTTAGAAAGCTTTTCCTAATATCTAACTTCAGTCTCCCATGCTGGAGCCCATTACTTCTGGTCCTACACTCCGTAGGCTATACTAGTGTGATTACCCTCCCAATCTCCATTTCGTAGCTAGGGAAACTGAGGCACTGAGAGTTGAAGAGACTTGCCGCAGGGAGGTGCTGATACCACCATCCTCCGACCCGTGTCCCCATTCCTTCCCCTCACTCCTGCCTCCCCCCACCCAAAATGCAGACCCCTAAAATAGCCACAACTCAATTGAGTTAATTAAAAAAGCTCTTACTGGGATGAGGCATGCAAGAAAAAGGGAAATGAGGGTCATGACCGCACCAAGAAAACACAAAAGCGGAAGAAGGAAAAGGTCAGGCTCTGATCCTGCAAAGACTTACACAGCTTACACATGGTGAGTAGCCCTGGTGAAGTCACCGGCACTTCTCACAGCGTGTGCAGTTGTGCATGTGCTTTATCGCCGATGACAATGTGCAAGGTCTCCTTTTCATATGTTCAAACAGGCCAAAATAAGTTCAAGTTCAGGACAGACCTGGGGATGGTGGTTGTCCTGGTGCAAAAGTTGTGGGGAGAGACGCTCGTCTGAAACAGGAAAAGATAGGTCCCCATCTGCCAGCATTTAGGCAAGGGAAGAATTTTAGACATGAGAAGACATAATGATTTCAGAGACTTCATGGCTAGAAGGGAACCTCAGATCATCTTGTCTGACCGCCTGTATATCCCAGGCCATTACGTTTCACCTAGATACCCCTATGTTAACCCCAAAGACTAATTAGACCCAAAGCGTTTCAGTCTTCAGGAGACTAAACTGTGTTCTATTGGCAGAAGCCAGGAAACCACGGTGCCACCAGGGCCCAAGGCAGTGTTCCCTCTAAGTTTTTACATCCAGGTGCGGAATGAATTTTGCTATGTGCACCAATATGATGGTGACATGTTTTTGGGGGGTGGGGCCGAGGGGTTAGGAGTTTGGGAGGGGACTCAGGGCTGGGGCAGAGGGTTGGGGTGCAGAGGAAGGGTGAGGGGTCCGGCTGGGGTACGGGCTGTGGGGTGAGGCCAGGGATGAGGAGTTTGGGGTGTGGGAGGGGGCTCAGGGCTAGGGGCAGAAGGTTGGGGTGTGGGGAGTGAGAGCACTGGCTGGGGATGCAGGCTCTGGGGTGGGGCCATGGATGAGGGGTTTGGGGTTCAGGCTTCCACGGAGAGAGAGGACTCCCCCCAGTCCTCTTTCACAGCAGCGGACGGGGGAGAGCGCTTCTCCCAGCCGCGTCAACCACGGCGGGGCTGGGGGAGAGGCGCCTCTCCCCACTAGGCGCCTGCGGCCCTTCATAGCCTGCTGAGCAGCCACGCAGCTTAGAGGGAACTTAGGCCCAATTTAAGGCCCCCTGTAATGGCAGGGAATTGATTAGGTGAGATACACCCAGATTAGCCCAGCAGTTGAACGTCACCTCATAGAATCATAGACTTGCCAGCTTGGAAGGGATTTCAAGAGATTCCCCCCCCTGCGCTGAGGCAGGACCAAGTAAACGTAGAGCCTCCCAGGTAGGTGTTTGTCCAACCTGTTCTTAAAAATCTCCAATGATGGGGATTCCACAGCCTCCCTAGGCAACCTGGTCCAATGCTTAACTATCTTTAGAGTTAGGAAGTTTTTCCTAATGTCTATCCGAAATCCCCCTTACTGCATAAGAAAGTGGTGAAAATCCCAGAACTCAATGGGATTCTGCATCAAACAGTTTCTCACACACCTAAGTGTTTGCAGGATCGGGGTCTTAATTATCATGAGGGTTGGAAATGATACTTTATAGGCCCAGTTATCACGGGCTCAGCACCCACACAACTGGGGCCTGATCTTCAGTGCCCAACATAAAAACCTGACACTGCTTTTAGTGTCTAAATAAGTGCCTGATGGCTATCAAAGTGCAGCCCCAGATGAGTTTAAAAGCATGATGGAAGTAGGGATAGCTCAGTGGTTTGAGCATTGGCCTGGTAAGCTCAGTGTTGTGAGTTCAGTCCTTGAGGGGGCCATTTAGGGATCTTGGGTGAAAATCTGTCAGGGACAGTACTTGGTCCTGCTAGCAAAGGGGGGGACTGGGCTTCATGACCTTTCAAGGTCCCTTCCAGTTCTATGAGATAGGTATATCTCCATATATATCATTCCTTATTATTGACTTTTTAAAGCGTTGTACTTCGTGACCGGTTGATTGCTAGTTAGTTTGTAGTCATTCATTGGGTGTTCCCCATTTCTTCCTGTCCAACATAGGAAACATAGGTGGTGTTTGCTGCTGCGCTCCACCCCAGAGGTGGCTGTATGCCCACAGCAGTTGAAATAATTGTGTGTGTAGTTTGTAAAATGCTTTAGAAGGCTCTGATAGTAGGTAAGGAGGGATTGGAAGTAGGGAAGTAAGTTTGGGGGAAGAGGGTCTGTTATTTAATTGATCCCATTTGCTTTTCAGTCCTGAAACAGTGAGCTGGAAAATCTCTTGGTTTCTGGTCTGGAAGGTTCAGTCTGAAGAGGAGGGGTTTGGCCAGCTGGTATGCGGCAACCCCGCCTTGCTGCAGGTCTTGGGGAGGGTTGAGGAACCTTTGTAACATTGGACGTTTGGATAATTAGGAGTTTCAGTCTGCTGGGTTTATGACAAGCCCCTCAGCAGAGACGGGATGGTCCAGAGCTTACAGCGCTAGTCTGGGACTCACATCTCCATGGCCACAGACTTCCTGTGTGACCCTGGGCAAGTCACTTAGTGTCTCTGTGCCTCAGTTACCCAGCTGTACAATGGGGATACTAGCAGTGCCCTGTCCCCCAAAGGGGTTGTGAGGCTGCAAACATTAGAGTGTGGGGCTTTCAGATACCATGGTAGTGGGGGCCAGATAAGAACCAGAGAGAGCTTTAGACTGGGCTTTCCCATAATAGCCTCAGGGAGTTAGGCACCTAATCCCAGTGCATTTCAATGCATTCCTAACTCCCCATGGCTCCTTTGGAAAAGCCAGCCATAACCAGAGCAACTTCAGGTTAGATATGGGAAAATCAGGCCTGCAGTGTAACTGGTGCCTGCGGTTGTTTTGAAAAGGGGGCACAGGGAGGAAGTGGTGCCAGCCACTCTGGCGGCTGCTTTCTGATAATACAGGGGATGCTAACCCCATTGAATAACCCCTCCAGCCCTGCCATTTTGTGATCATCTGGCCAATCAACGTGGTAACTGTAAGACACTGAAAGAGATTTCTGCAGCAGAATGCCAACTTGCCACTGTAGAGGAGACACACAGGCTGTTTCAGGGCAGATGTTTGGTGCCAGCCCAGTTGGGAGCAACCCGAGGTTTATGGCTTTCCGAAGGAAATTTCGCTCATATGCCCTCAGTTGATGATCTCCACCTAGGTCTTAGGCCCTGATTCTGAAGTCAGGTCCCCTTAGCACAATCACCTACAGCTTCCTGGGTCTGATAAGACTACAGGGGTCCAAGGGAGCAGCTCTGATTGCAGCAATAGAGCTCTGGGGATGAAAGGCCACCCCCGCCAAGCCCTAAAAAAAAATTCTGTCCATCCATCCCTCCCTCCTTGCATTATAGCTTCATAGATTTCAAAGCCAGAAGAGACCATTCTGATCATGTAGTCTGCCTCCTACCCGCCCAAGGCTATAGAATCGCACCCAGTGATCTCAGACAGGCTGCCTGATAGCAGAGAGGCAAGGACTGGGAGGTTTTGCAGTTTGGGCTTTCCTTTCACTGCTCCACATCCTACTTCAGGAATATTGGCAGGGAGACGCTCTCACTGCTGCTGCCCATCAGCTAAGTGGAGGGTTTTTAGTCCCCAGCCCTCTAGTGCCAAACTAGCGTAATTAATTTTAATTAGAGCACATATACATATTAGCATACAAAAAAGGGGACTGGGAAGTAGGGAAGCGTTGTTGTCTCTGTACACTGCATTGGTAAGGCTAGCCCTAGAATAGCATGTCCACTTCTAGTGGCCACACATCAAGCGAGACGTGGACATACTGGGGAGAGTTGAAAGGAGGGGTTAACAAAAAATGATCATGGGGCTGGGAAAGAAGCCGCGTGATGGAGCTCGACCCAGGCAGCTTAGTGAAGAGAAGGCTGAGAGGTGACTTGATCACTGTGGCTAGGTATTTACTCGTGCAAAGAGATCAGGGTGGGGGGTTCAGTCTTGCTGACAAAGGCACAAGAAGATTCAGTGGCCGGAAGCTGAAGTGCAGGACATTCAGCGGTGAAGTAAGAGGCAGTTTCTTAGCAGCGAGGGTAATTAAAGAGTGGAACAGCTTACCAGGGGAGTTGTGGCCTCCCCATCGCTTGGAGTCTTTACAGTTAGATTGCATCTTGTTTTAGAAAGATATCTGGGAGAAACTCTATGGCCTGGTTATGCAAGGGGTTGGTCTGGATGGTCATGGCAGTCCCTTCTGTTCCCTGCTCATTCCCTCACTTCATGGGCCAGGGAGAGAACAGGAATCTCTGCATTGCCCTCAGTGTGCTCATAACACTTGCTGCGGTGTATTAAAACAATGGCTATAATGCAGTCTCATGCTTCAGGGCTTCAACTGGTCTGCAGGGGTCAGGAAGGAATATTTTTCTCCAGTGCACAAGTGACCAGATGTATTCTGGGATGGGATCCTCCCCCCACCCCCCGCCTGCCTCTGAAGACTCGGGGTTTGGCCACAGCTGGAGACGGGATAGTAGATGCAGTGAGCCAGTGCTCTGAGGTGGTGCAGAGAACCCTCTTTATCAGATGTCTGGCTGATGAGTCATGCTCTCACAGTCAGGGTTAAATTGAATACCAGATTTGGGTCAGGAAGGAATTTTTCCCTGGGTCAGATTGACGGGGACCTTGGGCTGGAGGTTCGCCTTCCTCTTCAGCGTGGGGCACTGATTGCTTGCTAGGCTCACCTGGGCATATCTCACCCAATCATTTCTCTCACCTAATCAATCCCCTGCCACTGAAGGGGCCTCAGGCCCAGGGATTGCCTCGGTCTCCCCTTTTCTCAGCCTGTGGCCCAGTTTTAGTCTCCTGGAGGCTGAAATGCTGTAGGCTAACCCAAATTATTGGGCAGGGGTGACTGGCTGAAACTGAAAGTTCTGTGTTATACCAAAGGTGAGGCTATGATCTCGTGGTACTTTCTGGCCTTTAACTCTATGACACTGTATCTACTGGGACCCCACCTTGCTCCGGCCCCGTGCATCCCCCATAGTGCAGTGGTAACAGCTGCACCTTGCCCCATTCTTTATTCTCTGAATCCTCTGATTGCATACGTTAACCATTCTCCAGGTCAAGGAATTGCACCTTAAATCCCTTTAGTGCCTGGCCCTTTCTCAGCTTAAGTTCTCTCCTCTTTGCCAATGAATGCAAGCCGTGTTTCTTTCACCTTTCCGAAGAACGGAGCTCCCCTGCTCCCTGCGTCGTTATGCTGCCTGCCCTCTGCTCCACCTTCTCTGGGTCTCGTAATCGCCGTGATATAATAAGGCTGCCACAACCATTCACAGGTTTTTACTTGTGGCCTCCCTAGACTCTTACACTGCATTTTGGAATAGCTGCTGGTGATTCGCCACATTTCTTGATCCAGCCCAGGATTTTCTTGGGCTGGGGTTGGGTTAGCCTATTGTTTTTTAATGCGGTGGACTGTGAGCAGAAGGCCTCATGTTGGCCACCCAGCCCCATTTCTCTCTCCCAGAGCATTTAGAAGGTGTAAGGTATCCTTGGAATGATTTTCCTTCCTGAGGTTTGTCCGTGTTAGAATAATAATACTTCAGAACTTCTCTGGTGTGTTCCACCTGGGGAACTAAAGAACTTTAAAGACACTAATGGAGTAAAGCCTCATGGCAATGCCTTGGAAGGTGGGATCGTGTGCTATTTGGCAGATGGGGAAACTGAGGCACAGAGAGGGCAAGGCGGTGGAAGAGCTGGGAACAGAACCTGGATCTTCTGACTCCCTGTCATGCACTTTCATTGCCGGGCCAACCACAGTACATGCTGTAACATGTGCCCCCCCGGTGGGCCTCGCTTGTTCCTGAATGCTAATGGGTCAAACTCAACCCCACTGTAACTCCACTAGCTTCAGTGGAGTTACACCAGGAATGGGATTTGGCCTGATATATCTTCATGGAGGAAGGTGGTCAGTTGTTAAGCGAGTGCCACCTGCATCCAGCATCCTGGGAAGATGGAGACCCAGACAATTTATGTGGCTGTGGTTTTATATGGGACGCACCAGCCAATCTCACGCACGGCTGTGGAGCGCCAGGCTGTTTGCCTCTGGAGTTAAAACAGCTCGTGCAAGGCTTCTGACAAGGGGCAGTTTTTTGGGCTGACTCTGGGGATGTACCAGGCAGGTTCACAGACAGGTGGCATGAAAGCCCCAGGACGGGCATCACACATCTTCTAAGATCCTGCACAGTTTAGAGATGTGCAATCAGTTATTTTGCAGGACATCAGAGTCTGCTGCTGCCCTGGTGCCACACCCAGCCCTGCTGCTCTGCCTAGTCTGAAAATCATCAAGCTTTGCTCTGTTCTCAGCAGGACTGGGAAAAGAGCCAGCCCATCTGGTTATCTCCTGACCATTTGCATGGGGAAGGAAGAGAAAAGACCTGCCACCCAACCACAGGAGGGGAAGGAGAACGGGCACTATCCACAGGGGCTGCTTTAGTGATCTGGGGAAGGGGGCCTTGTGGGGTTGATCCTGGGGAGCAACCAAACACCCCCTTTCTCTCCCTGCACAGCTAGCGCAGCCATAGTGGTCCAACGTTGTCAAACCCCACGGTCCCATATGGGATCTTGGCCTGCCTCGTTAATTAACAGTCCCATCTCCTCCGCCACGTGAGGCTTTGATAGAGGGTCCCATGAAGGCGAGGAGGTGGTGAAACAGCAGCTAGAAGGGAACTGAGGGTAGAGATCCCCAAGATCACAGATTCCCACACCCCAAAATAATCCCCAAACCAGTCCTGCCTCTTGGGGTCTAAATAAAAATGTATAATTTTGTCACTTGGTTTTAATGCATAATGGTCAGAGCCTGTGGTCCAGACAGCCTGGGAGGTTGGGTCAGGTACAGTCTGGGTGCTGGGGGTTGCACCTCTGCCGTGCGTAAGAGCAGTTTGGCCTGCCAGGTGTGGGACGAGGGTGCCTTTGTGGTAGAGGTGGCTACAGATGTTTTTAAAAAGCAGGGCAACCAAGTGGCCTCTGTGGAATTGCAGTCTGGGCAGAAGACCAATGGTTGGCCAGCAAAGTAAACCTGGACTGCCTTCTCAGAGTCAGACGGCTCTATATAGAGGGTCCTATTTCTGCCCCCGTAATTAATTTAGCTCCGCCCAGGGGAGGGACTCATTCATTTTGGATCTGAAGGGATATAGCTGCGGATGTACAGAGTAGCCGGAAACAGACTGGCATTTTCAAAAGGGCCTCAGGAATTTAGGTACCCATCTCATTACATTTCAGTGGGATGCGGGTGACTAACTGGGAGTCAGTGATGCCTAGCAGATGGAGCACTGGATGAGGATGTAGGAGACCTGAGTTCTATTCCCAGCTCCGCCATTGGCTTGCTAGGTGACCTTGGGCAAGTCTGAGCAACTCCCCGTGCCTCAGTTTCCCCTTATGTGAAATGGGGATATTGGCACTGACCTTTTTGAAGTGCTTTGAGATGAAAAGTGCCACATAAATATTGGGTATTATTAATGTCCTTGCAGATCTCAGCCATAAACCAGAGAGAGGGGAAGGCCAGAAAGAGAGCAGATGTCTGGGAAGGGCCCCCATTCTCCTAGCCAGCCATCCCTCTCCCAATTGATAAAATCAGTTATGGGTCGAAAGGACAAGCAGCCAAGCTTTTACTGCTTGGAGCTCTATAGGAGCATCCTCCAGAGGCCACTGAACTAATTGGAACGGCTCCCGGAGCGTGGCAGGAGGCTTTGGGGCAGGCCCTCGGGAGAGACATGACACCATTTAGCAGCATCACGAAGCTGGTGATTTGCATATTCATTACCAGCAGTAGTTTGGGGATTCCACCCCCTCCTAGAAATATATATTTTTAATGAGCACAGATCTCATTGTGTCGGGGGGTTCTTTGGAAAACTCAGCCCCGTGCATGAACCCGGATCTGGGCAAGTAGCAAGAAGCATTTGCAACACTGTGGGCTGGTCTAGCAGTGAACGGGGACTCATGGGGTGTGTACCAGGCCCTGCCATTGACTCAGCGTAACCTTGGGCAAGTCCCTTCACCCCTCTGTGCCTCAGTTTCCCCAGCTGTGACTCAGGGGTGGTAAAGCACTTAGCAATTCTCTAATGATGTTACAAAAGTTCAAAATATTATTATTTATTACTGCTCTGATCTGGGTTAAAAAATATATATATCCTGCTTCAGAGCTTAAGCCAACCTGTAACTATTAGGGGTTAGGATGAGACATTCTTGGGTGGTTCACATTTTCTTGTGCTGGAGCTGGTCACTGTCAATGACAGGATGCCAAAATAGATAACCTGTAATGGCGACTGTCATATGCTTTACATTGCTGCAAAGAAAGTAATGTTAATTACTTTGCTGAAACCACACACAGCTGTGCCAGCTAGGAGACTTTAAGCCCAAGGAGTTTATATCCTGCCACTTTTATGTGGACTGGCACCTTGTTCTGGGATTGGCCCTCGTTGATTTCAGTGGGGCTGCCTGCAGTGTGAAGTGCTAATCACAGTGAGTGACGGTAGCAGGACCTGGCTTTTGGTGGCCCGTCACCCCATCGTGATGTCTGAGTTCTGCCAGGGCGAAGTGGCCCCGGTTTCTCTGCTGTGCATCTAGATGTTGAGTTCTCATCCTGAGGTTGGGTCATGACCAACCTGCCTTTCCCATATTGCTGAATGAGAAGCTGTTTCCAGTTAGGTGTGGGGATGCCTACGGGTCCTGGTATGGAAAGGTTGAGAATCACTGCTTTACGGAGACAGTGTGGACCAGTGGTTAGAGCACTTGACTAGGACTCAGGAGATGTGGATTCTATTCCTGGTACGGCCACTGGCTTGCTGGATGACTGTAGGCAGGTCACGTCTCCCGCTGCCTCAGTTTCCCCTATTTTTTATTGTAAACTCTTGAGGGGAAAGGACTGTCTCCTACTATGTGTTTGTACTGCACCTAGCACAATGGGGCCCCAATCTCTGGAGGAGGGGGAACTACAGGAACACAAATAGATAAAAAGACTCCATGAGTGTCTAAAGAGCTCTATAAACAAACAAGCATTCTCCTGCAGCACTGATGTCACAGACATTGCAACACTGTGCTAGAGCATGTGCACCTGAAGTGAAACCAACCTAACACTGTCTAAATGTGGTTTCTTTACATGCTTTCATGTGTAAAAAACAAAAGGCCGTAAGGACTAGTGGGTAGAGCACTGGACAGCGACTCCCCCAGAGACCTGGGTTCTATTTGCAGATTGGCCACTGTTGTATATATTTAGATGGACTATATAGACCAACTGTGTTAACATAACCCATATTTGGGTTAGTGTGTGAAGGTGGCAGGACCCGGCTTACAGGACGTCCCATAACAAGATTCCGGGCTTGGCATAAAGAGACCTATCTCAGGCTGCTTAATACTGTGGCAAACCCACCATTATCAGGCCTTTGAAGCCTTTATTAAAGATACAGAAAAAAAGGGAAATCACATCAAGCCTTGGAAACATGCAGTATTAAGTAAAGTTTCATTTTAACAATGTCCCTTGTTCCCTTGCCCGTTAGCTGGAGCGAGTTCTGAGAAAGCAAACCCCCTTGTCGGACAGTCCCCTAGATGGAATCAGAGTTGATAATAACTGTCCTTTTGCGGGGAAAGAGAAGCAGTGAGTTGCGGTGGCTTGGATCTGCTGGTGCTGTGGAAGTCTGATCCCGTTTCATCCCAGATGGTCTCCTTCCCCTTCTCTCTGTCAGCAATTATTGTGCTTGTGCTCCACTTATTTTCTCCCCAAAGTCTTTTCTTTTAAGGCCCCCAAAAGGTAATGATGGGTAGAATAGGCCAGCCTCTCGTTAGCGTGTCCGCCAATTAGGCCTAATTTTCAACATACCAATTTTGGTTCCTTGATTTCCAGTCCCACATTTCTCTTGTTTACCAAACACCATTTTAACACAGGGCTTGAGATAAACCAGGGAGCCTTTTTCTTTTGACTTTTTCAGTCTCTGTTTCCCTTTTGCATATTTTCCCATTACCATTTATTCTTATAGGTAATTTGAACATTTTCACTTTTGTAGCTGCGGAGGTTCTGGTTCTGGTTAAAATGCGGTGGGGTAAGAATAATAATACTGCATCCTTGGGGTATTTTTGCACCTACAAGAAGCTGGAAGTTATAGACCAGAGGTGGGCAAACTACGGCCCGCGGGCCACATCCGGCCCACGGGACCCTCCTGCCCGGCCCCTGAGTTCCTGGCCCGGGAGGCTAGCCCCCGGCCCCTCCCTCATTGTTCCCCCTTCCCCGCAGCCTCAGGTCACTGCGTTGCCAGCACAATGCTCTTGGCAGCGGGGCTGTGAGCTTCTGGGGCAGCGCAACTGTCGAGCCGGCCTGACCCGGTGCTCTGTGCTGCGTGGTGGTGACGGCGTGGCTGGCTCCAGCCGGGCGGCGCAGCTGTAGCGCCGCCAGCCACCGGTGCTCCAGGCAGCGTGGTAAGCGGACACGGAGCACGGGGGGTTGGATAGAGGGCAGGGGAGTTCGGGGTGATGGTCAGGAGTGTGGACAGAGGGTGGGTAATAGGGGTTGAATGGGGGCAGGAGTCCTGGGGGGGCAGTCAAGAAGGAGAGGAGGGGTTGGATAGGGAGGCGGGAGGCAGTCAGGGGTGGGGATTCTGGGGGCTGTCAGGGGACAGGGAGGGGCAAGGGTCCCGGGGGGAGCCATCACGGAACGGGGGGCTTGGATGAGGCAGGGGTCTGGTGGAGAGGGGGCATCAGGGGGTGAGAAGCAGGGGGGGTTGGATGGGGGTGGGGCCGGGCCATGCCTGGCTGTTTGGGGAGGCACGGCTTCGCTAACCGGCCCTCCATAGAATTTCCGAAACCCGATGTGGCCCTCAGGCCAAAAAGTCTGCCTGCCCTGTTATAGACATTTCCCAATAAAACTGATTCTCATGCCAGAACCATGCCAGATTTCACCAACCCTGTAGAATAAGGTAAACATGTGGATCACGATTTCCAAAAATTGAAGTTGGACACCCAAAATCACTAGCCGCTGTTGCAAACCTTGGCCCTGAACACTTGGGTGCTAGTAATCAGATGCTCCGAATCTTTCCGAGCTTCCCATCCCTAGATGAATGTTGATCGATAAAGCAGACATACACATTGTTAGGGGATGTATGTAAATGTGATTAAAGATTACATGGATCTGAAATGCTGTGGGCTTTAAAATCAGGCAGCAATCAAAAACCCATGGGAGCTCTCGCTTTAGATTCACAAGCCACTTCCTCTTTGTTGGCAGCAACTTAGATGCTGCTGCTGCTTACAGATGAGCTGCTTTCATGAAAGGTCCTGGTCGTCCCTACGGTGTTGAGTACCTTCCTAGAGAACGCAAAGCAGAGGAAAAGAAACTCCTGATTAAACTGAAATTGACATGAGAACTCCCATTGGTTTTAAGCTCCTTTGAGTCCCCTTCTGGAGCTATAACTCCATTAATCTAATATAAAACACGGTAATAGAGAAAATATGGGGCAAGATCCTCCACTGCTATAAATTGGCGTAGCCCCATTGACTTCTACGGAGCAGTGCCCACTGACACCAGCTGAGGATCCGGCCCGTAGTTCTTCCATCAGCGCACCGTGTTTGTGTAAAAGGGAACGATGCAGCTAATGAGTTGTAATTTGCGTTGACCCTGTGAATTTAGATGTATTAACTTCACCGCTGAAGAATTCTGTTCATTCAAGTCTTTATTCTCCACCCTGCCTTGTATAATAGTCCACGCCCAGAGGGCAGCTGAGGTCGCTCCATAGTCTAAGCCATGTGAGAGGCAGAATTTGCATGCCCTGATGTGGAGTGTCAGAAAGGACTTAACAAGCTTCCCCCTGAAAGCTATGATCAGGGATAAGGTGTTCTTAGCTGTGATTAGGATGATGATGTATTACTTGTAATACAAGAGTGGCGGGGGCCCCAGTCAAAATTACAGCTCCTCCCCCCCACGCTAGCTACTGTACATGCACATGGTAAGAGACAGCCCCTTGCCCTGAGAGCTTACAGTCTACATAGGCAAAGGGTGGGAGGGGAAACTGAGGAACAGGGAATGAAGTGACTTTATTATTATTATACTTTGGTGCTTAGGAGCCCATGCTCCAGGACCCCGTAGTGCTAGGTGCTGTACAAACAGAACACAAAGCCCCAAAGAGCTGTCAATCTAAATATAAGGCAAGAGACAACAAATGGATACAGACAGATCGATGGGGGAGCACAAGGAAACAGTGAGACCATATTGGTCAGTACGGTGCACTTGGTCTATGCTGTGAATGGAGCTGAACGGGACAAGATTGCATCTGTCAAAGCGGCTACAAAGACATGAGATGTTGAGAGCCTGGCTGAGAGTTTGAGCTGTGCGGATTGATAGGAAAGGTCAGATCTTAGCGATGTTATGCGGAAAGAATCTTGCTCGAGGTCATGCAGCAGGTCAGTAGCAGAACTGGGAATGGGACCCAGGCGTAAAACTCTTGCCCTGTTGAAGTCAGTGGCAAAATTCCCATTGCTTTTAATAGAGCTGTGACTTCACCCGACATTTCTTGACTCCTCGTCCTAGTGCCCTAGCGGCTCGACAGCCCTGCATCCCTTATGTGCTCTGCAATAAAAGCACTGATTGTGTATTTAAGGTTGTTATGTTTTCCCCCCTCTGCTCTCTTGTTTGGAGATATCATTTTTAACAGCTAACACATGGATATTACCAAGAGGACATTTCCTAACAGCATAATCAATACAGTACAACTTTTGTATAGTGTCTTCCATACAAACTGCATCCCAGAACGCTTTGCAGAGTTATGGTTCACTGCAGGTCCCTGGTATAAATTACAGAAAGCAGTTGTACGGCGATAGAATTAAAGCATTTAGTCAGCAGGCCAACTGCAGGGGGAGAGAGATGTTGAAGTGTAGACAAGGGAGCAATAGGCTGCTTTAAACAAGTCAACCAGGAGGTTGGAGGATGTAGCAGATCATAGAAGCTGCGGAGGAGAAGGCCCTTGAGGTGGTGGGGGGAGATGGAGAAGCAAGCAGATGCTTGCGTGGGTGCCGTGAGCAGGAAAGGGGAGTGGAGGAAGGTGTGAGGCTATGTCTACACCAGGAAATTAAACCATTTGTAATTGAACACAGACAGTTTAGTGTGTCCACACGAGCCACGCTGAACTAGTTTAAGAATCCTTGCAGATACACCCATGCTAGCAGTGTTCTAAACCATTTCAGTTGCAGTGTCCTCTGGCTGTCTCTTCTAAACCTCCCATCACAACTCCCAGAAGCAGTGGATTCTGGGAAATTCCTTATGGGCACCATGGAATATTAGAATGTTAGTAGGCATGGATAATTGAACATTTCAGCAAATCTGTGTCCACACAGACACTAAACCAGTTGAGACTGAATTGGTTCTTAGACCCAATACAAGCCTCATCTATGCCAATCAGTTTTCAAAAGGCTTATAAACTAGCTGCAGCCTTTCTGCATGTGGGTGTCACACCCGTTGCTAGGAAATTAAACTGGTTCTTAGACCAGCACGTGTCTTCAGTGCAGCCAAGAATTGTAAAAGGTGGCTACTGTCCCTTTAAGAGAACTCTAACTTTGACAAAGGCAAAGAAATTCACCAGGTGCCTTCTTGTAATTTCTGATTTGAGTTTCTGGCCTTGTTCTGGCTTATAGCCCCTGATACAAAAATCATTTACTCCTCAGTCACCAGTACTTTGGAGAGGCAAAGTGGTAATTTCATGCTTTTCTTTAAACAAAGAAATCAGCCATTGAGGTTTTCTCTTCCCTTTCCAGTGTAGTGGATGAAAATTCTTCCTCCTGCTGAATTCAGATTCTATCCAGAGAACTGTCCCGGTGTACATTGCCCTGGGCTGTGGGGGAGCCTGCAGATGAGACAGCAAAGTGGTTTGGCTTGACTGCAGCCTGCCGGAGCAGATAAATAATGATGCGGAGTTCTGGTGATGCTTTACAAAGAATGATCAATAGAATTATCCTCAGTGGGGAGGGGAAGTGATTTGTCCAAGGCTAATGGGAATAGGATAATCCTCAATCCAAATCTGGTGATGTAGCTACTGAACCCCAGAGATTGTCTGCAAAGTGCATGCCTGCACCCTGATTTAAGGCAAGGAAAGTTTAAAGCAAGACAGAGATTCCCCTTACCTTCCAGGTGCAGTAACTCCAATGCTGGGGCGTAGTGTTATTCAAAGTAAAATGGACTCACAGAGTAAGTAATGACATGGCCCAAGAAGGGGCTTAACTTCCTACAGGTAGTATGGAAAAAGAGCTGGGCCTGTTTGGGGCATCTTGGAAGAATGTGAGATAAAAGGCTGCCTGAACAAACATTTCTTTGGCATTCCCAAGGCAAGAGATGGGGAGATATGGAGAACTGAGCTCAGGATAGTGAAGATCGTTTGGCTTCTGCCTTCTGCATCCAATAGTGCGGGGATGGGGATGGTGAAGTGTGGTACCCTGTCTCTGAGTCCAACAGCTACAGACCCAGAGCCTCACAATCCCTCCTGCCCTTTAAAGGAACTCAGTGGGATTCACTGGACTTGGTCCCGCAGGGCAGCAAACAGCCTGACATGGGGGGACTGGAGAAAAGGCTCTGGAGTTCTACCGTAATTCACAAATCTAGCTGGGGCAACACCTGGGTGGCATTGTGCCATTCAGTGCAGTGCATCCTCCCTGTGTCTCCCCCTTTGCTGCACAGGGATGGCTCCCCTTTAGGACGTGGGTTGGCCAAAGCACACAGAAGAGATTAGGAAACCGGGATCCAACCGTGCCGCTCCTCAAGCAGTTGTCACTCTGCCTAGATTTCAGCCACCTTGGACAGCGCCAGTGCTGAGCGGCCGTTGGCAGAATAACAGTGGCCATCATTGTAGTCAGTGCTATGTGGTGCAGCGAGTTAATAGGCTCTGAGCCACTTTAGCCACCACAGAATCTTGTAGCAGAGCTTTAGTTCCTAAGCCAGGGAGCATGCACCATATAGCAGCTGTTCCCCACCTCTTCCCAGCCCCATCTGAGCACTCAGCCCTTCGCCCCATCTTTCCATATCGAGAGCTCATTCCATATGGAACTGCTCGCTGTAGGGCGTTCACTTTTCAGGGTAGAACAGTGCTTGAAAGAGACCTTGCCAAGCTGTTCGATGTCCTGAACGTAGAGGAGGGGAAATCCCCGGCAGGAGGATGTCTTTGTGTAAGATGTTGTGTAGAAGAGCGCCCAGATCTCCAGGGTTACTGCATGGGCTTTGCCGTTAAGAAAGATGCAGTCCATGTTGGAGCCTGGAAGGGGCCAGGGTGTTAGCCCCTTAATGAAACAAAATCCAGAGGCAATCAAAAGCCCTACGTTGGCAGTCACAGGGCTCACCCCCAAGCGGGTACCTAGTCCTGATTGATGGGAATATGGAATGTGCCTCCTTAGTTTGACAGCCTCTGGGGGATGCTCAGGGATAGAGATAAGTGTATCTTATCCTCAGATTATATTCCAGGGCACTTGCCCTGGGTAGATGTAATAATTTGTACTCTGCACGAGAGCTCCTGTTGTGCTATGCTCCAGCTGCCACTGAAGTCAACATGAGTCTTTCCACTGATATTAATGAGCGTTGTATCAGGCCCATAGCCCCACAAGACGACGAGAGAGGCAAAACAGTGGTGGTAGACTTGGCGGCCCCAGCTATCAGTCCTTCCCCAATAGATGTGCCTTAAAGAGAGACTATCGGGTTAAACATCATATAGAGGGAAATTCCTTTCTGTATTAAAGATGCTACCTTAATGATAACAATATCTAGTTCTTATACAGTGTTTAGCCATAGATCTCAAAACATTTCACAAAGGAGATCAGTAGCATTATCCCCATTTCACATGTGGGGAAACTGAGGCACAGAGGTGATGGGACTTGCCTAAGGTCACCCACCCGGCTAGTGGCAGAGGTGGGACTAGAACCAAGGTCTCCTGAGTCCCTGTCCAGTGCTCTACCCACAGACCACACTACCTTAGGGTTTGTTATAAATGAAAGACTGTAAAGAAATGGTGCTTTGTGAGTCTGTTGTTGCAGAGTTTGCTTTTTGCATTTCAAGTTGGACAATGAAAATAGATGAGTGAGTTTCACTTTCATTTCTCATGACAAGGGGCTGGGACACCACATGCAAACATCCCCAGAGAGTGGAGTTTGGGCTCTGTCACTAATTCATAGACAGTTTTAGGTCAGTTTCACTTTCAGGTGCTCATGCTTTAAGAACAGGGTTCCAGTGTCTGGATGGTTGACGCTGCAGGGGAATGCTCATTTGTTCATCTATAAAATATACATGGGCTCCCATTGGGATTCAAAACAAAAACCAGAGACATATTACAGTTGGTCTTAAGTTTTGTGGAAAAAAAATATGAAGTCAAATTTGACCTGAACTGTGTCCCTTTAAGAAAGAAATCTTCAGATACAAAAGTGTGGCAAGTGCATTTAGAGTCTTATTCATTTGTCTTATAGTATAGTAAAATCAGGGCCCCATTGTGCTAGGCGCTGTACAAACACATAGTAAGAAGCAGTCCCTTCCCCTAAAGAGCTTACAATTTAAATAGACAAAGCAAAGGGGAAACTGAGGCACGGAGAGGTGACGTGGCTTGTTCACAGTCACAAAGCAGGTCAGCAGCATAGCTGAGACTAAAATCATACTGCTTAGTCCTGAGTCTTAAGTGTCTGGATGAATTCCATTGAATGACACTAAGTTCCTGTGACAGTCACCCGGATCGGCGGGTAGTGATCGATCTATCGGGGATTGATTTATCGCATCTAGTGTAGATGTGATAAAATCGATCCCCGATCGCGCTCCCCGTCGACTCCGGAACTCCAGCTCACGAGAGGTGGAAGCGGAGTCGACGGGGGAGCGGCAGTGGTCGACTCGCCGCCGTCCTCATGGCCAGGTAATTCGACCTAAGATACACCGACTTCAGCTACGCTATTTGCGTAGCTGAAGTTGCGTATCTTAGGTTGACCCCCCTGCTAGTGTAGACCTGGGCTAAGACTTCATGCTTGTACCAGGGCAAAAGCAACATAATTCATCCCAAATGCCTTACAAGTGCATTGATAGGACAGAGGAGGGAGTCTGCTCATTGCAGAGCTCAGACGAGAAAGAGTGCGTGTGTGTCAAACTCCCTGGCCCTTCCCTCCTCCTCTAGGCTTCTGAGAAGAAAACAAACTGAAATTTATGATCAATTGGGTTCAGGCTAAGGCTGGGGAGATAAGCCGGGATGGATGGTGTAGCTGCAGGCAAGTTCTGGATATTTCCAAGGTTACAGACTTCCTTGAAGAAGAAATTACAGGAGGCAGCATTATTTTGGATGGATCATGAGAACCATTACCCAGCTGAAGTTGAACGTCCTTTCCCGTTTTGCTGTCCAATGGAATATCAGATGAGAGAGTCCAGAAAAATGGGCAGCACTCACAAATGAGCATGATAAGCACTGAGTGAAGGTTAGACGGCATTGCTTGTTAAAGGCCCGGAGCCAACAGGAACTGCGGGAGCTCAACATCTTTGAAAATCAAGCCCTGAAATATCAAAGACCTAATCCTGCAGTCCTGATGTGCAGGTAGCCCCTGTGGAAGCTTTGCTAGAATAAGGGTTGCCGGATTGGGTCTCAGCTGGCTGTTACAAAAGGAGAGACGGCCCCCCTAAAAAGTTCGGGATTGTGTATGAATTAATGCACACGAGGGATTGGCAGGAGTCGGAGAGTTAGAAAGAGGAAGGGAGTAGGACCAGGAGGGAAGAGGATCAGAGATGATCCCATCTGTAGAAACACATCTTCTGATCTGGAGTTTTGGAAGAAACACAGGTTTTACAAAGCTTATGTTTCAAGGTCTAAATTGACAGAAAAAAAATGACCCTTTAATTTTATTAACAATCAGTGCCAACATTTCTGTAGCAACTACAATCCCAGCACGTACATTGGTGGGAACAACCCTGCAGTTCCAGAGGGGAGGGACACCCGATATCTTCTCTCCAATCCTTATTTCTACGTGTCTGTCTGTCCTTTCACAGAGCATTTCTTGGGAGACAAAAAAAAAATCGACCAAGCGTAGGGCTCAGCGTTTCAGTCCAGGCCCCATATCCTGTCTCTGGCAGTGGCCAGTACCCAGTGCTTCAAAAGAAAGCAAAACAAAGCCTTTCACAATGCGTGTGGACTATTGTGTAACTCTGTCCTGACTCCATTGCTGCTGGGCAACTCTGCTCCTGAGTCAAGAGGGCTGATTGCCCTTATTATCTTTTGTTAGTCATAAGGCAGCAGGTTTGTTCAAGACACAATTATTTGTTAAAAAGGGAAACGATCAGGTAGAAACTTCCTTATGGGGGCCCCTCCTGCCTTCCCGCCAGCCCCGGTTCCAACCTCCCGTCCCTTTGCTTGCTCATAAACAGGCAGTAATAAGAATCTGATTAAACAGACTTCAGTTTTGATGCGCACGACCATAGCGACTGAATGCAGAGTTAATTAGACAATGATTGCATGTTAATGAAACGGCCATTGATTGGTGAAAGAAGGGGGGGGGGAAACAAGCCCTTGACTGAAAGTTCAGTAACAGGATGAGAGAGAGATTCACTTAGTTCAAAACCAAGCCAGCAACAGGCTTGGCGCAGCAACAAGGATATATGTGAAGGGGACGACGGTGCTTTTCTAAGGAGCCCTATTAAATATGCATTGACTGTTTTGGCACCTTAGGCTCTCTTTATGAAGCTGTCATCACACGGGCTTAGATCAGACCCATCACCATTCAGGGCACCTACATGCACGGTCTTGTGTCTGTTTTTGAAGCTCCCTCTATCGCTGCCGAGGGAGACTCCTATGGAAAAGGAGAGTGGCACAGCCCTCCCTAGGGGAAATTCAAAGCACACACCAGAGGCATGCAATAAATCCTGGATTGCGTGCAGCGCCAGCTTCAGGTGTTTGTTAAAAGATGAGTTTAGCAAGCGGGGGGGGGGGGGGGGGGGATGGTGGCTTGACCACCCCAGGGGACTGGAGTCCCGGGTTTATCCATGGAAAAGGTATAGAATGGGTTAGCATGAAGGCAAGCCCCTCCCAACCCAGGTGCCATGACCGGTCAGCACCATTTCCACAGGCTAGAGATTTTGGTCTCTGTGTCTCTTTATTCTTGGCCTCTCTGTCGAGACACCCAGTAAGGGCGACAGGATGTGATTGAGCGTGTGACCGAAGGAACTTTTGATGCCAACTGGCAGAGGATACAGGATACATAAGAGATACCAAGATCCCCTGGGTCTGGCATCTAGCTGCTAGTCCACCAAAGAATGTCATGCTAGTTCACCAAAGAAGGTCTCTAGTGAAAGCCAGCAGGTCATCATCATCGCTGTGCGGTGTATGTATGGAAAACGTGTGAAGAGCTACCTATCACAATATGGTCTCTAGGACTGTGAGTTAAGGTAAGTCAGCAAAAGGTGACCCACAGACCCCTGTCATGCAGTGGGGAAGAGACGCTTCTCTTTCTCTGGTTGAACATATGCACATCAAGTATTGTATGGTTCATAATGGAGGCCCACTTACAGTCTGAGCAAAATTCGAATGAATTGATTGTGGAGCTTGGAGGAAAAAACAAAACCAGCAGAGGTTATCCTGGTTAGGAAAAAAGACAATGAACTTTTGGAACTATAGATGAGGTGCAGATGAATCGCCAGCTATTCCTTCAGTCTGTGAGGAAAAGCTGCCAACTGGCTGCATCTTATGAGAGGGGAACCCTGTCAGACTGGTTGAAAATGCTGGGAAAAGGACTTGGGGGTCAGCTATCTTATAGGAGATAAGGGAATGCCTTGTGAGTTAAGATTAGGCTCTAGAAAACATGGTATGATTTTGTTTTGTGTGTAACCATTTGTTTCCCGTATGCTCACACGCCCTGTCATTTGAATCCTTGTTCTTTCATAATAAATATATTCTTGTTTTCACTATATAGACATATCTAAGTGCTGTGTGTTAAGTAGAGTGGGGATCCCGAGTTGAATCTTACCAGTTGGCAGGTACTGTTTCTTTGGGAATATCAAATCGGTGAGTTCTGGGGGCGTTTAGGGGAACAGGGCTGGCCAGTGCAGAAGGACGCTTGGGGGTTGGTGTGTGAATATCGCAAACCTGTAGAGAGACAGCAAAGCCTGCAGAGTGCTTGGATTGCCAGAGGCTGGTGGTTTCAAGGAGCTGATCTGCATCTGGCACAGACAAGACTTCCTCACGCTAAGGGCTGACCGTGGCAAAGTGCCTCAAAACCCTGGGAAGCGTCCCGGGGGTTATGCTGTAAAAGCAGTCACTGCTGGGAGCTGGCCTGAGATGGGTTCTGGGCTGGGAAGCCACACAACACACAAGAAGCAGGGATGTTTTTTATCCCTGTTAACAGGTTGATGGCTAAACAATGGCCTGGAGGTGGCAAGGTGCCCAGAGGAGCCATGTGTGTCTAGCCGTGTTGACGACCCAGGGCAGCGGAGATGAATGTTGGGTGGAGTTCACCGAATATGAGTGGGAGAGACCTCTGTGGGGACCAGGCCAGCCCAGAAGTTGAGATGTGTGAGACATGGCCCAGCTCCTCTGGCATGTCTGTGGTGCAGCAGCTTCGTAGTCAGCATGGGGGAGGTGGAGTAGATCGGTCTGTGGCTCGCTTCTGTGAATGGCACATGGATGTATGGGATGGAGCTTTCAGTATTAAGTACCCGCCACGCGGTGGAGAGGAAAACCCCGCCCTATGGAGCACGGAGCATGAGGGTAAAACTCTGGCACAGAGAGTGCAGAAGAGGAGAAACTATGGGTAAATTCCCCCATGGCAGAGGGAGTTTGGAGGAAGGGGAGAGGGGAGGTTAAATTTCCTCTTCTACCCCACTCCCCAGTAGGGGTAGCATTGGTGGGTGGGAGCTGGGGATTGAGAGAGTTCTGCTGGCATCCTGGTGCTATGGGAGGGTCGGATGCTCCATCGGTCACATCGTCTGTGTATCCCAGGCTTTGGTTTCCTAGGACAGGTGGCTGCTGGTACCTGGCTGCGGCTATCCTGCCTGGCTAGTCCTGCAGTGAATTTCTGAGCCTGTGAGATAATTACATCTCCCCCTTTATTCCAAACCGGCAGTGGGGGGGCCTAGGGCGGGGGAGGCTGGGCAGACAGGCCTGGTCAACAGACAGATATATTGACCTGTTAGTATTTAACGTTGTTTAACCAGGTAGAGATAAACGAAAGCTTTCAGGGACTGAACTATCGCACACATCACAATTAAGGTGGCACGTGTTCGGCGGACGTAAAATCAATAGGCCCAGACAGGAGGCTTTAGTCTCTATTTGAACTTGAGAAGAGAAGTGCATTTTCCCACCGCCGCAGCCGGGCCTGCACCATCCAGGAGCCTCTCTATTAACTGTAGGCAAAGGCCTTTATTACCTTCCCTAATGATTTTTTCCTCTACGCTTTTGTCTTCATCAAAAAGAAAGCCACATTGATTGCCACGGCGCTGTTTATTGAGAGGCCATCCGGAACGCTGCGCCCGCTGTGTGCCAACGGGGCACCTGTCACTGCCTTCGTGGCTTAACAGAGAGAGAGAAAGAGGGTTTCCAATGGAGACCTGCTCAGGCGCGGGGGAATGTGGCTCTGAGTGGCACCTCCCTGTTCCCTTGTGTCTATAGGGCAGTGCAGAGTCCTGGGTGGAATGCCTTATTCCAGCCCCTCTTCAGAGCCCCCGCGGGGAGAGAGATTGTCAGCCAGGCCCCTTTGCGCTGAACGTAGCAGCAAAATGGCAAAAGGGTGCGTGTCCATTCAGGTAGGGCCACGTTTAGGATGCTTGGGCCCCCAAGCAAGGGCAGTGAGTTTTCCCCTCCCTTTGGGCCTGCTGCCGGAGTGACCTGGCTGGCATGAGTTGCCAAGCCAGCGCAGAGCTGTGCGAGACGGGCCTGGAACCACTCCGTGTACATGGCTGAAGTCCAACTTCAGCTCTGTTATTGGAAGGCTGGGTGGAGGTTCGCCCTCCCCCGCCACCCTGTGCCAGCAAAGCATTGTCAGCAGGGAGCTTGGGATCACATCCACCTCCCCGAGGCTGGCAGAGAGCAAGCCGTGTCCAGGAAGCAGGCGAGGCAGCCAATCATTCCCCATTGTGAAGCAGGATCTCTGCTAGGAGCCGCTCCTAGCTGGTAAATTGTAATGAATTATGCTCAGTCCCTGGTTATTCCTGTATCACCCAATGATTAATGGGCTGACCCTTCGTGTTAGACAGTGGAAGTGTCACATCCCATCTGGTGGACTGTCACAGCTGTGTGAATTTCTCCCCTCTGGATTGGCTGTTGCTACACACCTGCACGGAGGGAGAGCAGCATCTGCAACCTTGTGTGCTCCAGACTCCTCCACCGCCAAGGACCACAGCAGTATATATGGGGGAGGAGGGAGAAGCCCTGGGTGGTTCGAGTGGGCAGCGGTCGTAGCGGCAGGAAGAGCGGTCTGTGATAAAGACCCATGCAGGGGAAAGACGGCCGAGTGAGCTGGGCATTTGGATCGCCAGGGGACTGTCAAAGGAGACGCTGTGGAGTCGTCAGGCCCAAAACGTGGGGCACGTGGGCTGTTTGAAAAGGGTTTTGGTGAAGTGGTTGGAGCAAGGGGGGCTGGGAGTTGGGAGGTCAGAGTTTGAGGCCAGACGCCACCGCTGACTGGGGTGAGCCATTGAAACGGTGTTGGACCAAACACAGCAAACTACTTCCCTCGGAGCTCCCTGGGGATTGTGTTCAGGTCAGCAATGGATTGGTCTCCTGGCCTGGATCCTCCAAGGTATTTAAGCACCTAACTCCCATTGATTTCAGTTGGGGTTAAACACTGAAATACCTTTGAGACCTGGGCCTCTACACCTTTTAGATTCCTTCAGTGAAGACCATTTTCGACAGTTTCCCATGGCACCCAGGACCTCAAGTGCTACAGCACTGGGCTGGATAATGCTTGGGACCCAGAGCGGGGAACTAGCTGGAAACAGAAGGGGAAACCCGCAACAGATCGCCAGGGAATCTGACCAGCTTCACCGTCCAAGCGGAGTTAAACAAAGAGCATAAAAGGTGGCATTAAAATGCCACTGTTTCCAATGTCTCTTTGCTTTAATAAGCAACACGTGTTAATCTTGCCTTGCAGTGGCCAGCATTAAAAAGCCCTCTAGATTAGTTACCGTGCGGTAGTGTCCGAGGATGAGCTGAATGTCTTTATTCTTAGTCAAGTCAAATACCTGCAAGTTTTCAGACGCCGCAGCATGATTGCTGCTGACTTCTTAACGGCGATCGTTGTATGCGAAGCAGTTTTTTCCTCAGCACTTATGAATCTTTGAAGCTGGTTTGGGTGTCATTTGTTTTCCCTTTTTGATCGGCTCAATTTCTCTTTACCTCCTCAGAGCTGCACAGCTTAAAATAATCCACATCGGGGGGTGCTGATATATTCTAGTGGGGCTGCCGGAAAAGGAATTTAACTGTCTTAATTTATATTAGCTTTCCTAGCGAGGCCTGGGTTGTGTGCTGAGTTAATAAACACTGGAGAGTTCCCCTCTGAAGGGGCCTATATTCAAGAGGGACTGGGGATTTTGGGGCCCAGTTGAGACATCTTTAAAAGGGCCTGATTTCTGGAAATTGCCGAGCCTCCACTCCATGAAAATCAGGTGTCTCACGGAGGGAATCCAAAATCACTAGTCACTGGTGAAAGTGTAGGCAGAAGCCTTCTGTTGATGGGCAACTTTTGGCTTAATCAGCTGTGTCACTGAGATTCCACCACCAGAACAGTGTCTGGTCACCTTTGCCTAAGAAGCAATGGTAAGAGAGGGCCTGGCGTACTCCGGGTTAGGCAGCTGTGGTTACAGTCGGGTGTGGGGATTTTCTCTCTCTTGCTGGAAGAAAGCAGCAGCAAGTGGGCTTGGAGAAGGACGTTTGCCCCAATGGGAATGTTGTGAGGCGTAACAAAACACTGCCCTGGCCCTTTAAAAAAAAAATCTCTCCTCTGTGTCTAGAAGGGAGGGCATTTTTGTTCAGGGTCTCAATGTTATTCAATGGAATTCACCCTGCAGGGTAGGAAATGATGCTTTTTAAAGGGACAGACTTGTGCACAGTAGTAGGAAGGGTTAACCATCTTGTTTCTGCTCTGCTTCTTTGCTCTCTATTTATTTCCCCTCAGTCCCATGTTGATATGTCTTGATAGAGACAGAAACATCTTTAATACTATTACAGCTCCAAAGGCATTTCTGTTGGGTTTTTTTTTTTCAGATTTTTTTTTAATAGCATGTATTTCTGGACAAGATAAAGAAAATGCATTGGATCGCTTAACTGCTGTGCTTAAAGAACAACTGGATAAAGCTTCCCCAGTTGAACATTAGAGAGAGATAAGGGCAAAGATTTTCATTATGTTGAAGTGGCTCTGAAAATAGGTATGTGTCTGCCAAGGGCTAGTTTGGAGACGCTAGGTGGATGGATTGATAGATGAAGGTTGGGGGATGGATGGTTAAATAAATGGATGGAGGGATATATGTGTGTAGATGGTTACATTAGGCAGGTAGATTGGATGAATACACGTTCAGGGGATAAGATAAATGGGAATGGAGACTAATGGGTGTGCATGATGGCTTGTGAGTGGCTAGATGATGTAGAAATAAATAGTTAGATGAATCATTGATGAGTAGGCAAGTGAATAGATGGAGTGTGGCAGGGATAAATGGGGGGCTTTCTAAGTGGGTGCTGATAGATGGGTGGGTGGTTAACTTGTTGGATCGGGAAAGAGAGAAATAAGAGAGTGAGTGAAGAAGTGAGGAATTGGAGGATTGACAGATATGGATGAAAGCAGGATGGTTAGCTAGTAAGATAATTATAGAGGGACGCTGATAGAAAGGGCTTTTCAGGCAACTGAGATCTCAGCAGTTCATTTAACATGCTCTTCTGGTTGGCGGATAGCTGTCATATTTTGGTTCTGACCCTGTGTCTGTCTTGAAGAGCAGGCCTGGCTTTTGCATACAAGCACCGCCCTCCATATTTGTATACGGTGCCTCTTCACCTCTCTGGCTGCTGGGCCAGTTTATTTACCAACCTCATCTCATCTCTGCGAGGTGTGGTCACCATTGGAACTCGTGGTTGCTCCAGTAGCCAGGCCTGACAGGTGCAGGCAGGAGAATGGAAGAAGGAGCAGTGGGGATCAGGACAGAGTCTGAAGGTGGAGGGGAGAGGGAAGCTTAGAGTACCAGTCACAAGAGCCTTAAGTACCAGTGCTGCTATGAATACCAGGTGAAATGAGCCCGCGTGCAGATGGGACCAATACAATGTCTATGTATGGCTTAAGGAGCACGCCTAGGCCTTGTGCTGGTTCTACCCCCAAAGCTCCCATTGAGGAAAGTGCTTAAGCTTGTGCAGCAAAGCACTTATGCACATGTTTAATTTCAAGCATATGCTGAAGTCCTTTTGACCTCAACCTAAACATGTGTTTTACCAAATAGGGACGCTTTTCCAAATTAAGGGCAGGTTGAATTTCACCACTGGCGGGGACCTCTCCATTACTAGAATCCCGCGTGGAGTCCAATACAGTAGCGCTGTGTGGGCGGAGTCCCAAATAACCCCTCCCCCCAGTACAAATTTCTTCAAACTTTATTGATACACTGCACAATCACAACCATCTCTTATTCTTTCTGAATTAGAAAAGGTTACAACTACAATGTAACATGCACAAAATTCAGGTAGTATATTCACCCTTTTTAATACAATTATTGACGGAAAATCAAGACTTGACTTCATTGCTTTAAGAAATAATAATCAAATGAAAGTAACCCTAGAAGGCTGACAGGAAAAATAAAGTTTGCTTTTTTGTAACAACGTGATGGTTGGTTGGTTTGATTTTCTTGAAAGCGTTTGAATACAGAAAATTATTTATTTTTGTTTTTTTAGGATAATTGTGAGTAAAATGTGCACAACCATAGCCTTTCACACAGCTAGTAGAACTGCACCATTGATAAGTCATAGAATTTTTTAAACCTAGCAAAGAGAAGGACTCTGACCTGGACAGTTAACGGTTTCATACACCCAACATGTTCCTCACAACTGCACTTTACGTGTCACAAGAAACTTGAATGCTTAAAAAAAAAAATGTTCCCTGCTCGCCATTCTTTTTAGTTTCCTCTGCCAAAAAGAACTAACCGTGTGGAGCAGAGGGGACTAGGTTAGAGGTTTTCCTGTTCTTGATGCTAACCACCCATGGTTGCAGGAAGAATTCGGTCTTGAAGCCGTGTCTCTTGGAGAGTCTAAAGGATCCCTTTAAAGTAATGCAGAGATCTGGGCATGTGGTTGCCATCTTCCAAAAAGGTCTGATGAACTCCATTTCGCTTAGCCTTGGACCCAGCATGTTCAATATCTGAAGGACAACTTACGCTGATTAAATTTGGCCTTAGTACTAAAGTATTGACTATGTGAAGGGCAACGTGCATTGGTTGACTATCACGTGGCCTCTGTTCCAAAGCATTGACTACTGAAAAGACAATGTATCTTGGTTAGCTATTTTCTGCCACAGCTTTTAACTGCAATATTTTGTTTTGTTTTTCTCCCGTAAGGGACGAATGGACTCTGTTTCCTTTTTGAATAGGATTTTTTCCATCTTAGCGTTATTTGGAAACCCTTTTCTCTGATATACCGCCCACCTCTTAGAAAGGCGTCCTGTGGCTACTTAAACGTTCCTGTCTTTGGGGGAGGGAAAATTGCACTTGAAGGTTTTCAAAACTAGGGCTTTGCAGAAACGAAAACCCTCTTGCTGTCGGTGGGGAATGAGGAGGAGAGGAAAATCACATTTTTTTTGCCCCAAATTAAAACATTTTTTCAGCTTCACCTTGTGGCTGCTGTTTATTTTTTCCCTGGTTTCCAGAGATGATAAACCTGGAGTCACATTCAGGGAAATCATTGGTTTTTGTTGTTGTTGTTGCTTTTCCCTTTGATGGGGGAAAAAATCTCACTCCTTGTCAAGCGTCACTTGGTATTTTTCATGCAGCTCCACTTGGGACCACCCAGGGTGTAAACATCTTAGAATTTTTCCAGGTGAATCATCTGCAGCAATTATTTTTGTGTGGTGTTTTTTTTTCTATTGCATGGTTTAACCGATTTATTTTAAGTCAATGTATCGCCCTGAAACAGGACCTTTCTATGACTTTCTGTGCTCTGACTTGCTACCCACCTAGCCCATAACGTCGTCCTCACATGAAACTTGTGCAGAGAGATGCGGCGTCTGGGATACAGAGTTGAGAGCCTAGAGCTTCTTTGCTGCATTGCGAATGTGAACATTTTGCCAAAGCTTGGGCTAAATTTGCAGGGCACTTGAGATGCTGAAGTGAAAACATTTTGTCTGCCCGCGCCCAAGAGAACGCTGTACCACAGCAACAGGACATGGAGACCTGATTCTTACATTGGTGGCATTTCTCCCGAACACCGGGGAAAAAATAGGCTTGCAAACAACTATGTATCAGGCACTTAATGTTTACCACCAGCACTTCAGTTCACATGACCTTGGAAGTCATGAAAGATATGAATGCCCCAGTGGGCTTTGAAATGTTGTTTTGTTTAGGGTCTTTTATTCCTTCCACTAGATTCCACTTCGTACCTCTCTCTTCTTAATAGCAGTATGCGTGTCTGTGTAGCTCATCAAGTTATTGTCTCTCTGATGATGATAGCAGGCAGGAAGAGAATAGGCATCTAGGTAGGAGTAGCTACACTAGTTGACCCTTCTGAGAGACCACTTCTTCAGGTTCTCTCCAGCAGCTCTCCTCCCTCAGCCTCAATAGAGTTATGACATGATTAAGCATGATTAAAACTCTCTGTTTGATGCCCTGCTTTGACAGTTAAAGGCATCTGCTGCTATTTTTGGTATTCATACAGCTACAACATTTTTCAGTACTAATTCATAGATTTGTAAGGGACTGTTAGATCATCTAGTCTATCCTCCTGTATGACACAGACCTTAGATTACACCCAATGATCCCAGCTGCTAGCCTGTAACTTGTGGTTGAATAGATATAAATGTGAAGACTTATTGTTTTTAGTTCTTTGCCAGCATTCCACCTAATAAGCCAATGGAGCCAGCGTGTGTATCTGGGGTTTAAAATAATAATACACCTTTGTATGTCTTTAACAATGAACGAGGTTCCATGTGGACCTGTTGCAGGAGGCTTCTTGCACAGATTAAATCAACGTGCAACAGCCTCGTGATGTTTTTTATCCAGATGAAAGAGTGGGAGGGCGCTGTTAGATTTTTTTTCAGAGCAGTAAAACGTGGTGGTGGTGGTGGTGGTGAAATCCAGGCATGTTGCTCTTCATACTCAAACCTTCCCTCTTGGAAGGAAAAATAAACGGGAAAGCAAGCGTATACATTCAAGAACTCGACCGTGCTGGATATTTTTTTCATATGCATGAACTCAAAAGAATATCCCCCTCCATTTTGTGAATATACTGCCCAAATGTTTAGTCTTGTATAAGGTTTTTTTTTCAGACTTCTTTTTAACCATTCATGTTTTACATTTATTGACAGATTTGATGAGGCACATCCTTGATCTTCCGATTAAAACACCTAGAGCCTACCGGAAACCAGCACAAGTCACTCCCTCTCCGCGAGTTCATCTTTGCGTCCCTGACACGTCAGCAGCTCAGTATGGTAGGCCGTATGCTTCCTTACTGCATTTCTTTGCTTACTGCGTTCAGACCACCACGCCTGGCACCATTGGTAGTGCCTGCAGTCAGTCAGATGGCCACAAAAACAAAACAATCAACAACAACAAAAATAACCAAATGAATCAATGTCTCCTTTTACTTCCTACCTGGGAAATAGTGTCTATGTCTCGGGGGATCAGAAAAAGCAAAGAAGTTTCTACTTGGCAGGTCTTTGTAAGAGCCACTTGATTCACTCTAGTGATCCAGGTCGTGCTGTGCAGCCCAATCCGGTCTGGGGCATTGATTGAATTGACTGTCATGCAGGCTGCAATTTGGTCTGGGAATGCCGCCGTCCTCTCGCCCTGTCAGGCCTTAGCAGTGACCCAGAAAGCTAGTAGTATTTTTAATAAAAAAAAAAAAAAAAAGGTACATTCAAAGACATTTAAGCAATGCAGATTCCTCCCTTACCGCCGTTAGGCTTTCAAGAAAGTGACATGTCTCATTCGAATAAGGCCTAAACCAAACCAAGGAACTTGGGAGGAAGAATCAATTGAATCTTTCAAAATAAACATCCATAGTCTAAAAAATAAAAGCTCTGATGCTGCTGTTCCATTTTGGAGACAGCTGCCTGAAATTCCCTCTCTAAAACGCTTCTACGGAAGCAGCTGAGAAACAGGAAACCATGTGAATGTAGGTTTGTGGGAGGTTGTATTTTTTTTCCTCTTCCCTTCCTCTTTCCCATCTGTTTTCTGTGTTGAGCTAATCAAGTGCTTGGAAATTAAGTCAGTTATTCAAGTACCCTTTGCTCATAAGAGGTTCCCAAACAAATACAAGAGTGATGTCAACACACTAGCAAAATAATTGGCCTCCGTCGGCTTCTGACTGGATGGATTCCGAACAGAGCAAATGAGGATTGGGGCTGGGAAAGGGAGTGAGCATAAAGTGTTGGCCAGATTGCGTTTGGCTCTCTCAGGATGGGTCGTGAACGTGTTGTTTGGGATTGCCATAAATAATGGATAATTAGGACTTTTCTTAAAGAAAACTGGATGCATCCCCGTTGGAGAACAGCAGTACAAGCACCTGTTAGCAGATATAAAACATTGGTTCTTAAAGGCAAAAGATTATAACAGCATTGGGATAGAGTGAGGGGTGCTGCTTACTTTAAAAATAAGAGTATTTATTTTGGGGAGGTAGGAGAAAACAGATCTCTGACTTTTTTTTTTGTGGGGGGGGGACTAAGTGAAGGATTGCTACTGCATTATCGTGTTTTGAATTGTCAGAGACATGCCCAAATGGCCAAATATTGCTTAGTTTTATGGCCTGTAGTTACGTTCTACCACACGTATAAATGTAATATTGGGAAATTTCTCAATATCCTCCGCCGTAACAGGTGGATGAACAGACAAAATAGAAAGAAAACTAAATGGATGGAGGGAGTGGGATAGAAACTTGGCTAGATAAATAGGTGACTCAATAGAGATGATTACGCTGATGGATGGATGAAGAGCAGAGAAGGAGAGATTTGGATAGAAGCACAGATAATTACATTGATAAATTGATAAATACAGTAAAGAGATGGTGAGATAGAAAGCCAGATGGATAGCTAATTAGATGGATGGGTGAATAGGATAGATGGATGGATAGAATGGCTCCGTGATTACTTTGATGGCTGGGGAGATGGATGACTCACCATTTTGTCTATTTATCTGTTTGCATTAGCCACTCAGCCATCAGTTTTAGCAAGAGGGGAGAACAGTGTCCCCTAGCTTTTCCCTTTCTGCACTCCAAGGGATCTCAAATCCTTTGTCAGTGTCCAAATGCACGATCACTATGGCCCATTCACAGCCGCCACTTACTGCAGTTGTTGCCAAGAGCCCAGGTGCTGGCGGGGGGGGAGTGGGTGGGTGGATTTATTAAAACATCCCTCCAGATGGAGGCCAGGTGAAGCCCAAGTGTAATAGGACACTTATCAACATGAACAGGTATGTACAGTGTAACAAGTAGAAAGAACAATCCTTTTGCTTAAGAGACACAGAGATAATAGGACACTTTGACTCATATTGACTTCCGCTGTGTGTCGTCCCTCAAACCAAGACACGTCTCCGGGGGCAATTTGAATAGGTTCGGCTGAGACACGCTTAACTTTAGGATAGGTTTATAAATAGGGTTGAGGGCGGGGCCGGGGAAGAAGAAATTGATTCGCCTTGCGATATGCCCATGACTTATCCCCCAACAGGCGGTGGGAACCCTTTTCCCCTCCCCCTCTCCCTTCCCCCCTGGCAGTACGTTCAAGTGGTAAAACTGGGTGTTGCCCCCGCAGTGTAGAGAGTAAAGTCTGTGGTGTGGGAGAAGCCAGGTGTCGCCTCCGAGGACCCTTTGCTTTCTTATCAAAACTTGATGAGAAAGTGAGCGAGGAGGGTGCCCGATAGCCAGAGGCAGGCCATTGCTCTGGAAGCCGCGTTGCTGCCGTCATGTACTGCTCCGGGGCCTGGACAAGGGAGAGAGAGAGAGAAAGGTTTGTTATTACCAGCTGGAGGGGGAAGGAAATCGACCGGTCCATTGACTTCGAGGCGAGATGGGTCCCAGAGGGAAGCCCTGAACTTTGGGGAAGTCTAGCTCTGAGGTCCATGGCTCAGGCTTATCTCAGCTAAAAACACAGCAGGTCTTTCCTCCCTGCCTTTGTCCAAAGCCAGAGTTTCCTTTCTCTCACTCATTGCTTGCAACCCCACTAAGCCAGGGTTTGCTGGGGCGGGGGGATCCTCAACCATTGCTTTCAGTCCACAAACCACTGCAGGGGGAAAAGAATCACTCCTAGTCAGCCAGCTCCTCCATCCTCCTCCTCAGGTCCCCAAAGGCCTCACTGCGCTGCCCACCGGAAGGGATGCTGTTGTGACCCATCACAAATTGTGGCACAATTTGAGGACCTGTTTGCACTAGGCAGAGTGAGTGATCTCCATCCATGAGTTAGCTCCCCCACTGCATCATGTGGCTGCCTAGACAGATCCTCCATCCTCTATGTGACTCTTTGGGGCTCTTTTCTGTTCCACCCTATTCTGCATAGGTTCTTACACGGAGTGACTTCGGCTTGACCCCGATTAGGGAAAATCGAAGGTGGAAACAAAATCTGTGAGTCCCAATCGAACTCCACTCCCACTCCACTAATGCCATACAGCTCTTGCATCCTAATTACCAGGCACTGGGATTTTCGAAGGTGCCTAAGGGAGTTGGGCACCCAACACCCAAGGAAATTCTTTCCCATTGGGCTCCTTCTGGAACTCCCGGAGAGAATCATTACTCGGAACTACACTGGACTAAATTGTCAGGGAGGTTCAAATGAAATGGCCATTCATAATGAGATCAGATAAATATATTGCCATTGGAGACCCCATCCCTCGACTCTGATTCAAAATATCCCTTTGCTTTTCCACAGGACTTTTCCTCCTGAGGAAATGGCCCCCGGACATCCATCAGATTGTTTTCCTTTAAGTGAATTTTAGTGCTCAGGAAAGGCTCTGGACTATTTAAATACTGGATAGTGGACCAAGAAAGGTGTAGGCCTGGCCGCTGAAGAGAAAGCAGAGCAGAGAGAATTCAACGCAGGCTTCCCACCCAAGCTCCCTTGCACCTTAATTTTAAATCGGAAAGCCAGCTCTTGGCATCAGCGATCCCACTCCGCCCTTAGCTTCTGTGCTGTGCTACCACGAGGTCCAGGCAGTACAGTTGTGGTGGGGAAGAAACATGAACTGAGCTAGCTTATTTCACGTAAGCCTCCTAGCCATTCCTCAGGTTGCTACCAACGGGGACTGGATTTGAGCTGATAAGCAAGAGGCATTGCACGTTACACTCGCCACGGACATGTAGCTACTGGCAGGATGGAAGGTGATGCCTGTTACCAATCTGGTAGCACTGTATAGTCAGGGCAAGATTGAAATGTCACGGGGAAGTCATGATGACACAGGCTCCCGCTGGTGGGGGCTAGGGTCAGGAACAGTGAGATCAAGGGCTGGAATGGCCCCTGCATGGATGATTCTCGAGTAGGAGCCAGAGTTGCGGCATTTGGACCCGCCCCATTCTTACTGCAGGGGAAAGGCTCGTAGCAGTCCCAAGAACTGCCCCCGTCGTCAGAGCCAAGTCCTCGGGACTCCCTCCCAACCCCTGCTCCCAGGGTATCCCAACACCCCTCCAGTGCAGTCTCATCACAGTGAGGAGAACTCGGTGCACTGCTGTTGGAATCCATATTGACCTGGGCCAGGAATCCCTACAGGGCACAAGGGCAAGTTGTTTCTAAAGAGCCGTCATCCCCTGCTTTGCCCCATCCCCCTCTGCAGAGCCTGATCCCCGTGGAGGATTCCTGGAGGGGCTTCCTTCGAGTCAGAGAGCTAGCGACTCCCCCTTCCACGCTCCCCTCCCCTCCCAGGAGGGAGCATTTGGCCCAAAGGACCTCATTGTATATGCAATAGAGAGGGGAAGGGCAGGGAGGAAGAGGAGTTCCTCTCGGGGAACATTGTGAAGTTGTCGATAGGTGGCACTGCCTGACCCTAGAGATAAGAAATAGCCGCCTCCCCGTCTCCAGCTTGCATGCCCCATGCAGACCATTGGGGGCCATGCTGCAGGCACTGTCCTATGCAGCATGGTCCATTGGTGTCGTCCTATAGCCTGCATCTGTCGGTGATGGTGTGGTAAAGACACTACTAGCCTTAGGACCAGGGGAACCAGACTGTAAGTGACATGGCTTTCAGTCGTTCCATTTAGGTCCTGTAAGTAAGAGTGAGTTTAATCGTCTTTGCTGAGTCCCCCTGCTTGACACCTCCCATAAAACCCCCACACTAGATCCCAGGATTGGCATAGCAAGGAGGGGGCTGCGGGTCAGGATGAAGGTGCCTCCGCAGAGCTGCGTGGGAAAGTAGGGACCAGGGTTGGGGTGTGTTAGCCGAGAGATGTGGGAAAGCCCAGGGCGGGAATAGTGGGGGCGGCGCAAATCAGAACTGAGGTGCGTTGTCAGAGCTGCGTAAAGACAGCTTAAGCAGAGAGCCTGCAGTTGCCATCAGTCTGTGGGTTTGAGCCGCACCACAATCAAGCTGCCTCAAGCGTTGGCATATATAAAAAAGCCAAAACCCTGCAGCCTGCTCCACGGTGCTTTGCAAGTTAGCATAACTGCTCTGCATCCCTGTACGTGCTTTCTCCGGAGCACCACATTGCTGCACAAAGAATCTGACCCCGCTTTAGCCCAACAAAACTCCATAGACCGCACTGCCTCTGGCAGGATCATTTGCTCACAGTTCCAGAATATATATCTATGTATTTTGCACAGCTTTCCAAAAGTTGTGGATTTAGGATAGAATCGGAGCAGAAAGAAGCTCTCTCTCCCAACAGATCGTCCCCCCACTGCACCCCCAGTGGAATTGCTAGAGACTAAAGACGCCAGGAAAGTGTCGTGCTGTTTGATTAATTAATCACAATTTTAGAGTAACCCTGATTGACTGGAGCCACGGAAAAGAAACAGCTGTGCCTAACTCCTCCCATCTGGAGCTCTTTATGCTGTAACTGCTCTTAAACGCTCTACACTCTTGTAGCTCTGTTCTCTCGTGGGCTCTGTTTCCCCCCCGTACATGAAAAGACAGATCTCAGTTGTTATTTAACTAGCCTAATGGTACTCGCCTAATTAAAAATTGATAACTACCAAGGCACGCGGGCAGACTGCGAACCGACAACTACCGCAAGCGGGCCCCGCTCATTTGAATGGCATTCCTCTTCATACTGGGGGATATTGTCTGTAACGATCCGTTGATTTTACTTTCTCCCTTCGAAACCCAGTTTCAAACAGGCAGGGCTCCTAGCCCAGGACTTAGGCCATTCGCTTGAGAGGTAAGAGATCAAAGTTCAAATCGCTTTTCAGCAAGCAGACAGGGGATTCAAACCAGCACATCCCACTGGGAGTACCCAAACCACTAGCCTGCAGAGGGCTCTCATTTCTTTGTCCCTTTTGGGCCAGTTAATATGTAATTGAAGTGGAATAGCTTCAACAGGCAAGAGTGAGGGAGCCCCCAATCGTGGTACCCCCAAGGTTAGGGCGTAAACCTAGGCTGCCTGAGATGCCTGTTCAAACCCGCTTTTAGCAGGCAGAGGGGGAATTTGTACCCACATCGCCCTCAGCCCACATGAGTATCCTAACCCCTGGAGTAGACCGGGAGTGTAGGAGACCCTTCTTTAAAGGCCTTTTCCTCACCAGACAGAGGGTGAAACTGAAACAGGATCCCTCACGTCACAGGTGAAGACCCTAATGGTCTAAAGGTTACACCGGGGCCTCCCAACTCCTTCCCCCTCTGCCCTCAGCTGTTTTGCGGGGTGTTAGGCCGGTACCTCACAATCTCATAAGAAACGGTCGGGGCACCGAAGTCTCCTGACTCCAGGAGAGGGGGTTTCTGGCAGAGATAGGTGCTGAAATCCCTGAAAGAGGCAGGGCTTAGCAGAACCTCTCTCATCGTTGTCTCCCAGTGGCTATCTCGGGCAGCTCCCTGCTGGCTTTTATGGATCTCGTTCTTAGGTACCTGACTCTCCCTTTTCATTGAAGAGGGAGCCTAAGTGCTCAATTCAAGCTTTGGGAATCTCCTTGTTCCAATTATTTTTCTAGGCATCTAAAAGGCAGGGCTGGCACTGCTGATATTGCCACATCTAAGTCCTTCTGTGGATCTGGGTCGCAGTCCTGAGATAGAGAGGAACTGAGACTGGATATACTTGGTCCATTTTATAGGCAGGCAGCGCTGTGACTGTAAGGGAGCTGAGATTGCAGAGGAATCACAGAATCATAGAAGATCAGGGTTGGAAGGGACCTCAGGAGGTCATCTAGTCCAACCCCCTGCTCAAAGCAGGATCAATTCCCAACTAAATCATCCCAGCCAGGGCTTTGTCAAGCCTGACCTTAAAAACCTCTAAGGAAGGAGATTCGACCACCTCCCTAGGTAATCCATTCCAGTGCTTCACCACCCTCCTAGTGAAAAAGTTTTTCCTAATATCCAACCTAAACCTCCCCCACTGCAACTTGAGACCATTACTCCTTGTTCTGTCATCTGCTACCACTGAGAACAGTCTAGATCCATCCTCTTTGGAACCCCCTTTCAGGTAGTTGAAAGCAGCTATCAAATCCCCCCTCATTCTTCTCTTCTGCAGACTAAACAATCCCAGTTCGCTTAGCCTCTCCTCATAAGTCATGTGCTCCAGCCCCCTAATCGTTTTTGTTGCCCTCCGCTGGACTCTTTCCAATTTTTCCACATCCTTCTTGTAATGTGGGACCCAAAACTGGACACAGTACTCCAGATGAGGCCTCACCAATGCTGAATAGAGGGGAATGATCACGTCCCTCGGTCTGCTGGCAGTGCCCCTAGTTATACAGCCCAAAATGCCGTTAACCTTCTTGGCAACAAGGGCACACTGTTGACTCATATCCAGGAGAGGGGTTATGCTGAAATTGGGTGTGCTCCATTCATACCACATCACCAGGACCCAGAGACCTGAGAATGGGCATGCTTTGTGAATGCCACAAGCACTGAAATCACGGCAGGGAGTGCAAAATAGATACCGTCAGTGCACGCCCCAGCCTCGCACCCAAGATCAAGGTGGGGAATTGAGAACAAGCAGCCTCAGTGCCTGCCATAGACACAGAGCCCTAAACCTGGGGTGTCCAGATGGGTGTGTGAGAGGCTTTCTGGAGTTCCTCTTCCCCCACACTCGTGCTGCTTGGGATAGGGAGCTCTAAATTCCTTCTCTATCTGCTTCTCTGGAAGTCAGCTGCTGTCTTCAGTCATCTCTTTTCCCCTGCCTCTGAAAGCTGAAGTAGCATCACATCCACTGACAGCATGAATGTTTGGCAGCATAAGACGCATGTCCGTTCCCAGCTACTCTATGCATGGGAATGCCTCTCTACCTTGGGCCACCACCAGTTCTGAAATAGAATTAATCTGCCCCAAGAATAGAGCAATAACTTGGGCACATCAATGCAACATCTGATTTCAAACTCCACATTAGCACCTTGTTCACGCCGAGTGTTTGCTTTGCATCAGCAACGTGCAAGAACATGTGTGAATCTGCATGTTCCTTGTCCTTGTGATCCTCCTCAAGTTCTGGCAGAGGGGAAATGGGACATACTTCAAACCTTGGATAGCAACATCTCTGGACTGGACAATAAGGATCAGCTTGCTGAAGATCTGACAATCAGTAGTTTATTGCTTGTGCTGTCTGCTTCTTCTCTTGTTTTGTTGAGATTACCAAATGGTTTGAGATTGTGCCTCACCCCTTTGCAGCCTCCTGGTTATGAACTGCTTCATTTCTCGTGTGCCATTCTCTCTGATCATGCACTAACTTTCTGCAATTTCAGGTGGGCCCACAGTGTTCACAAGTGGCTGTCTGTTGTCTGGGCTAGTTCCAGGTTCAGTGCTAAAAGAATTTGTCATTCTTGGACAGACATTTCATCTGTAGCCATGCGCTTTGTGATAGCTGCTTTGTGGAGATCTGTTGCTGAAGGCTGCCCTCCACACATTTGTTTTGTCACAGCTTTTACAGCTGCAGCCAGTTAATACTTGGTCAGAGCCTTATCTTTTGTGCAAAGATGCTGATGCTTCCCACAGTTCTTGTTGAGTGATTGCTCAATGGACATGTCATGCCATCCACCACTGAAGGGTCTGCCAGTCGGGTATACTGCTCCCTGACAAACAGCTAGGACGTGATATATTGCTGGCTTCTCCTCCAGAAGTCTGGTTTCTGCTACATTTACAGAACTCCGTCTACCATTGTTCACATGGAAGTAAGTGGAATCATCTCTGCAAATGTCTCAGGCTCCATGGACTTGTCATCATCTCTCTTGGCTGCTAAGTATCCATTAGTAGTTGGGAGAAATTCATAAGCATTTCTGTTCTGGGAAAACTATGTAATGAACAGTGTTTTTTTTCTTGGGTAACCTAAGTGTCCATGGCCGGGTGGAGTGATTGGGTGCTGTTCCTTAAGTCTGCCAGCGCATTCAGTGCTTCTACACTGTTTCCTCTGTGTGCTTTCTCTACGGCTTCAAATGCATCACTGTACAATTGAGCTTTCTCCAAGGTGTCACCTTCTGGGAGAACACCATTGTTCATGGAACCACCAACTATCATCCATTTCAAGCAGTTCATTGCTTCATTCATTACTTGGTGGATTCTAACGCCATGGTTATATGCTTTCCCTCTTAGAGCATGGCTCATGAGTGAAGCACCATAGAAGGTGGTTTCCACAAGAATGTTTTCAAACCCACTTTCCTGCATTGCTGCCTATATTGCCCATGAAATTCAGTGCACAGTGCATGACTCCCAACTCAAGGTGGTCCCTAGCAAATTAGTTTTGATTCCTCCATTTAACCAACTGTGCTTTGCAATAGATTGTTTCATCATAAACGACATATGTCCAGACTTGGCCCTGAGAATGGAACATATCCTGAAAATATTTCATCATTGTACATGCTGTATTAACATTAGTTGCTGGTGCAGGAATCCTAGGACAGCAGTCACTATTCATAAAATAGCAGACAGAATTTTTTTTCTCAGATCAGTCCATTCTACAAATAATGACACACATTTTGATGTATTACCTGGTGCGGACAAGCTCATGCTGTCATGTGACTACAGACTTTTGTTTTAAAGGAAGGCAAAAAGTACAGATGCTCCCCGACTTATGCAAGCGTACCGTTCCGGAACGCCTTGCATAACTCGAATTTTGCGTAAGTCAGGAACGTATACTTGACCATCAGCAAAAACAAACAAAAAAACTTTCTAGCTTACGGAATTTACGGAACTTTTTTCCGTAAGTGCAGATTTGCGTAAGTCGGGTTTGCATAACCCGGGGAGCATCTGTACGGGAAAATGCATAAAATATATCACCTGGGGCTAAATATTTCCCAAACTTTCCAAACCAGTACTCTGTTGAGTATATAGTTGCATTAGCAATTGTATTTAGAAGCTTTCTGCCAATTTTGGTCAAATTAGACTGTTTCTTCGAGTTGTGTCCCTTTTTGTGATTTTATTATTTTTTTGATGTGTGACAACAGTAAATTTTTTCTAGCTGATTGGTTACCCTCACTCATTAATAAGATGCTTTTTAGATCTGGCTAGCAGACTAAAGTAAGAATTATCCCTATTTTAGGTGGGCCAACTCATGCACTGACCCGCACATTAAAAGTCACTCGAAATTCTGCCAAAATGTTTTGTTCCAATCCTAGATGGATTTTTTTTTGGTTTGTTTGTCTAATCACCCAACATTTTGAAAACTTTTATTTTCGGGTTACCCTAAAACAACCCCCTTCCCCGCAATTCCTAGTAAACCAAAAAATCCATGATTTGCCCAGCTCTATCCAAGAAGTGTGACTCCTCCCTGCGCCCTGCTCGGATTACTTAAACCAGTCTGCCTCTCTAAGCTAGCTGGAGAAGGCAGCCAACAGCACAGGGGAGACAATATTCACATTTCGTATTTAAAGGGGCTCAGTCCAAGTACCTTGATATCTTTTCATTTTAAGCAACTCTGGAATGGTAACTAACGCCGCCCTGATTAATCATGCCCATCCCGTTATGTTTTCAAATCAAGCTCTCCGGCTCTAATTGGAAGAGAAACCCAAAGCTGCTCCTCTTAGCACGTTCCAGACACAGACATGCAGAGCTCTGCGTGGACTCCATCTGCTCCCATGCGCTACGTGGACAGGTGTGTTTAATCTCTAAGGGAAACGCAAAGAGCAGCGTCCAAATATTGTTAAATGTAATTATAGCTGGAGTGATTGATTTTAAAGCATTGATCAAATAAAAGGCGGAATGACTTTCAGCTTGCTTCCTCTGTCTGAGGTCGGGGGGGATGGAAGGGGAGAGGGGCCTCATTAAGCTGCAGGAAGAACATAGAGATTGTCTGATGGAAGGCACACTAAGAGGGCAGTGTGTGATTGCTGCCCAAGAGCTATGGTGATGGGCACCACAAAAATGTCTAAATAGCCAGTCAGTCCAAAATGGCCTTCTTAAATTAATCTGAGTTAATTAGGTTGAACTAGCTACCCTAATGAAAACAGCCTTAAACTAAGGTTTGCCTTGAAGGAGCTTAACTTGCTCCTGTCTCAGTGGGCAAAATTCCCAGGGACTTCAGTCAACCAGTATCAGGCCCTAAACTGGGAGACACAGGCCTTGTCTACACTGGGGAATGATACGATGTAATGGAAATGCTAGGGCAAGTAGTATGTAATGGGGAAAGGCAATGTGATCTAGTGGATAGAACGCTGTAATAGGAGTCAGATTCTATTCCTGGCTCTGCCACTGACCTACTTTGTGACCTTGGGCAAGCCACTTCACTGTTCTGTGCCTCAGTTTCCCCACCTGCCCTTTGTCCCAATTGTCAATTCAAAACGTAAGGTCTTTCAGGCAGGGACTGTCTCTTTATTGTGCCTGTATACAGCACCTGGCACAACAGGGCCCTGATTTAATTGGTTCGGACTCCTAGCTGCTACTGTAATACAGATAATAAACAGCAATAAACTAGCAGTTCTCTTCCACTTGCATTATTCCCCGGGTGCAGTTAAGCAGTGCAAGTGTCCTGCCCACAGTGGAGTGTCAGGAATAATCGGAACATGCTAGCTAGTTTTCCGGTGCTTCTTGTCTATGCCAGCGCTGTAATGTCACAAGCTAAGAACAAACCTGATTTGGACTTGCTTGAAGTGGGGCTAACGTCAACAGTACAAAGCCACCTTTAGAATGAGTGCAGTTATCCAGAATGCTAGAATTCGCCACTATACAGAAAAGGCCAGACTGGGTAGAAGTAAAATGTATCATTCCAGCACAGCACAAAGTAACATATGTTCTGCACCTGTGATCTTCAGCCTTGGGAAGGTACAGTATATACCCCAGGGTCTCATGCGAAACCAGGAAAATGGGGTGTGAAGGACAAAAAAAAAAATGGAAAAGGCAAAGGCACCATAAAGACTACGTGTACAGAGTAAAGAGAAAGCAGGGAAGGACATAAAGAAAAATAACTACAGAGGAAAAAAATAAGGAGCCATGCAGAGAGAGGCCCATAAAGAAGACATAAAGCTGTTTGGGAATTTGTAAGGTCAATTTGTGTGTGTGCAGGGGGCGAGAAGAGGGATTACTCAGCCAGACAGACAATTTTCAGTGGGAGATGAGTCTGAAAACAGGTTGACAAACGTGACTGTGCTCCATCGCGGTTTCTGCGGGCAGCGATGCTGGAAGACAAACCTCTTAAAGGGGCCGATTATTCTAAGGGAGCCTGAGTGGAACATGACTTTATGACGGGCGAAGGGCGAGTTTAATAACCAGCTGATGCTACAAGTGCAGTCCGCTCTCCAGCATCAGCTTCACCTTGGATTTGTCTTGCACACGTGGAGGGAAATCTAGGCAATCTGTTCAAGGAACTTGTTTTCCTCAAGTTAGTGGGAGTGCCCAGGTCGCTCACCCAGTGGAGCAGCAACTGGGCAGGGAGGAAGGGGGGGGTTACATTCCAAACTCAGCTTTCATCCTTCTCTCTCTAGTTTGGTTTAACTGATTGAAATCAGTGGCCTATGAAGTGCATATGGCAGCAGCATGGGTGTATTTTGGGGAGTGCCCCTCGGCTTTATGGCACCAAGGGTTTCACTGGCCACGTGGCAGGACTTTTTTTTTTTATCGTCAATCCACCCAAAGGAAATATTTATCCATGCTTGTTTAGATTAACGGGAACTGTTCACTGTTGTTCACCAGCTGCCCAAACTGCAGTGAGATATACTCAGCCTCCAATTATAGAGAGAGGGGGGACCTCTTGCCTAGATCATCCTTCGCGAACTTGGGTGGCTTATAATCTTGCTGACGGACCCTAACTGTTAAGGGAGAAATTCGCCCCTTTGCAAGGGCTTGCATGAGACCTTTTCCCTGCTTAACTCTCACGGTTTAAAGCTTAAGTGAGACCTTGTATGGACCCTTCTACACAGAGGGGGTCTGGGACCCAGGACAGAAATAAAGCGCCTCTGTGTCTCGTAGCTGTTATTGGGCTAGACATCTCAAGACCCTCCACCCTCTCGGTAATTACAGATGGACCAAAAGCGAAGCCTCTGGTCTAAACCCTCTGAAATCCCATGGAGGTTCAGATTTGAATCCCCAAACTGAAAGCCACCTCTATGGTTCTATGGCCACATTTTCAGATTCGTCCCAAGTTGATAGAAATCTTGAGACTTCAGCTGAGTTTGTAAGATTTTTGCCATGTGGGGAGACAAAATCTTGTGCGATTTCAGAGCCATCAATCTCTTATTCGGCTGTAACCCCCCAAACCCTGAATTCCAGTTTAGACTCCCATCAGAACAGCTCCTCCTTTTCTCAGCTCACTGCAGTGCAGTCAGAAATAACTGCAACAAGAGAAAAAGAGACCTTTCCCCCTTTAAAAGAAGAATCGTTAATTTATAATTACACATTAAGTGAAATTTCTCACACTTGGCTGTGATCTGAACTGAAAATAAACACAATGTGCACAGCCTAACCTCATTAATTTTAAGGCAAAGGAATAACAACCATTGTAATGGCAAAAAAAAAAAAAAAAAATAATGGAGTGAGGGGATCTAATTAGCTGATGCGTCTCTCCGCTTGTTCGGGAACACAAACCTGTTTTCCGCAGTGCAAAACCAGCCTCGCCAAATTGTTTCATTTCAAACAGAACTTTTATTTTCCTTAATTACAACAGACTGTGGTATTGTGTTTCCAGGCATCTACCAGACGATCTTTGTAGAGCAATTAAAATTATTTTGTGGGAGGCGGGAGGGGAAGTGCAGTGGGTGCTTGTTTTGGTTTTGTATTTTAAAATTGCATCGAGTTGGTGCAGGGTACAGTGCTGTGACTGGGAGCCTTGTAATGCTCTGTCAAAAAAGCTAATTTCAGTCGGATCATCACAATAAAGACAGAGACACTGCCAAGCTGCAAAAACTCCAAGCCTCTGCTGACTTTAGCAAACGTCGAATTGACGGCGTCAGAACTCGGAACGCTAGGACTAATAACCAGATGGCAATGATTCGGGAAAAGGCGGGGGGGGACACTCATCAGAAATGAAATGTCTGCATATTTTTCTAATATGTTGACATTTTGCAGGTTTCGGAAAATGTAACTGATTGCGCGGCTGTCAGCCAGAAAAAGGAAGGGACTGATTCACTCCACTCCTCCGTAACTAAATCGGAGATGTGAAAATGTAGTTGGGGAAGGAAATGGAAGGCTCTTCAGAGTTCTTGCTACAGAGGGAAAAATAAATCCCTTGGCAATAATTTCCTTAACCATTTCTGATTGAAAGTGGTTTTTTCCCCACCTCGTTTCAGTTTGAATTCAAGGCACTTTCAATATGACTCACCAATTTCCCAGATGAAGCCAGTATGCTGTTTGAGAGTCTGTGTGTAGAAAGGGACTAGTTTTGCTCCAGGCTACATATGAACCACAACCTTTAGAGTCAGGTTGGAAGCCAAAGCACCCGCAAAGTCCAGGGAGTGTCTCCAATCCCTGTATCACTTATAATAGCGATAAGCAAGATTTGCAAAGGTTGGCTTCATATCCATTCATATCCACCGCGACCCCCTTCTGATAACAAAAATTACTACACGACCCCACTGGGCGGGATGGGGGACCAAAGACTGAGCCCACCCCAGCCCTGCCACCCTGGGTAGCAGGGCAGGGGGCAAAGCTGAAGCCCAAGGGCTTCAGTCCCGGCCGGGGGGCTTGTAATGTGAACCCTGCCACCCAGGGCTGAAGCCAAAGCCTGAGCCTGCCACTTTTCAGCTTCAGCCCTGAGCCCCAGCAAGTCTAATGACAGACTTAGTGAGCCTATTAAAATGGGGTCCCGACCCACAGTTTGAGAACCTTTGGCCTCCATTGGATGTTAGTTTAGCTCACAACAGAGCCCTAAGTCATGAAGTTTGGATGTGGGTCCTTACTCTCCCAGAGTTTGGAGATCAGAGTCATGCTGTGATTCACACCAATCTCTCGCTAGCACCGGAAAGTTGGAGTTTAAAGAGATGAATGAAGATGTTATTGTACAGTCCTTAACCCCCTTGTGCCCCCCTGAAATTCAAGGTGGATTGTAATGAAGGTACTTCCTTGTGGCCCAGCTGATCTCACTCAGAAACCTGCAGCTAGAACAGGAGTGGGCAAACTGTGGGCCGGATCCGGCCTGCGGGACTGCCACCTCTGTGGCGCTGCGGGCCCCGCGCAGCTCCTGGAAACGGCTGACACCATGTTCCTGTGGCCCTAGGGGGTGGGGGTGGGCAAAGGGCTCCGCGCACTGCCCTCACCTGCAGGCACCGCCCCCGGCAGCCCCCGTTGGCCAGGAACGGGGAACCGCGGCCAATGGGAGCTTCGGAGGAGGTACTCGCTGGTGAGGGCAGGATGCAGAGTCCTTTTTCCCCCTTCCTCCCCCTGGGGCCACAGGGACGTGGTGCTGGAGCAGCATAGGGCCAGGGCAGGCAGGGAGCCAGCCTTAGCTCCGCTGTGCGCCGTTGCCACCTCGGAGCAGCTCCAGGTAAGCGGCCCTGGGCCGAACCCCAAACCCCTCCCACAGCCCAATCCCCTGCCCTGAACCCCCTCCCACACTCTGCACTCCAACCCCTAACCTCACCCCCCTGCCCCAGCCCTACATTCATGGCCCTGCATGCAATTTCCCCACCCAGATGTGGCCCTCGGGCCAAAAAGTTTGCCCTCCCCTAAGCTAGAACCTACTTCATTACTTTCCTGCCAAAAGGTGATGACAATGTCTGGAGCACAGCTCACTACAGTTGTCTTTGGCCTTTAAATGGTAAAGAGAAAAAAATCAGCCTGTTTCCTCTCCTCCTCCCACCATCCCCCCAAGCTCTTCAGGTTCCAAATACAATTAGTGCGATGCTGTGCCTTTGTCTCATCTCCCTTAATCCGAGGGGATTTGAAAGGTACAAACACAACACAAGACACAGGAAACAAACCACCGAACAGCCCAGTACGCTCTTAACTTTTCTTTGTGTCGAGAGAAAACTCAAGCTAGTGGCTTTTATTCAAGTCGTTTTCTTTCCTTCCACAAAGAGCCGGTCTTGAGTTGGAGACACAATATGAATTGATATTTCAACCTGATTTTTTTTTTCCCCCCCTTGCAGCAGTGATAGCAGAAGCTTCCACTACGCTGGGTCTCGTGGGATTTCTCTTTTTCCCCCTTCCCCTCTGGTGAAGAATACTCTGCCCAAGGCTGTGTTTCTCACTCTAGTTTATGCAGTAAGATGGGTCAGACGCTGCTTTATTATTACTTTGGGGAGGGGGGGGAAGAAGTATTCCTTTTGGGTCAAGAGATGGGGGTTCTGTTTTGTTTTCTCTCCCGCTGCGGCTTCTAGCTGCACTTGCTGTTTTTCAGATTACAGATTAATACTGCTGCCTGTTCCACTTGATCTTACTCACAGTTTGCAGCCGTCTTCATTCTGCTGCATCTTGTTTATTTTTACCCAATCTCATGTTCTCCCCTGCTCCTTTATCTTGGCTTCTGAAATCTGATTAGCTGCGGCTCAGTAACCTCCTCTATTGTTCCTGTCTATCTCGCTCCTTTATTCACAACTTTCTAGACTCTCATTTTTCTGAAAATGTTTACGAGATGGGAATTTTTTTTTTTTTTTTTCCTTTTTAAAATGTCGCTTTGTAGCAGCCTGGCTTTATAAACCTAGGCCTCTATTGATGGCTCACGAGTCGTCATTTTCACCAGTGCAAAGTGGGTGGGGAGTGCTACCCAATAGGAGCGTTTTCATTTCCCTCACTCTGGTGTAAAGGGCCCTATGACTGCTTTAGGACCCGCAGAGGAGCTCAACACTCAGGGAAGGAAATAGGGAAGGGGACTGTGATCAGGCTGCTCCAAACTCTCTGGGGGCAGCTCTTCTGGGCAATGTGAGAGGAGTCCCGGGGGCAAGGCGCAGTTCAGGGCCTGCCACTGGAGTCCTGCAGGATCTATCAGGGGGAAGAGGGAAGGGTAGGAGGACCCAGGTTCTCCTCTTCCAGCAGGTCCCTCCTCTGAGCCACTTCCTCCCTTCCCTTCAGTTGCTTGCACAGTCTCAGTCATTCAGAGCCCTAGCTGGGCGCAGGGAGATGTTCCCCCTAGTCAGGGAGCAGGGGAGGGGACGAGCACGCGGGGTCAGGCTTCCAGTCTCCCGGCTGAGTCTTGCTCACAGTCCCGATCTTCCTCCTGCAGAGTACGCTGCCTCAGCGGGTACTTCCCCCCCAGGCTGACTGCCAGAGCGCCCTTTGGAGCTGCGGCTGCCCTAGGGAGTGTGGCTCGCAGCTGCTGAGGAGTGGGGCCATCTTGCCCCAATACTGGGCCACCACCCCTTTAATCTGAATGTGGGCGGGGTGGAAGATCAGGAATGCCTTTCCCCTTTTGCTGCTCCGGGATGAGAGTTCAGCCCCCCCCCACTCTCCTCCGCCGCCCTCAGTAAAAGGAAAATCAGCCTAACGCCTTGTTCTTTCCACAGTTCATCTCAAAGCATCTTCCTTTTCCACTCCCCGTCGGGCAAGGCTACTGCCCTCAACGCTAATTCCTGAAGCAAGCAGAGCTGGCTTTGCCCCTGGCGGTGGAGAAGAGGGCAGGTAGGAACCGCTGCGCTAGGGAAGAGTGCTTCATGTGGCCGAGACCCTGCGCCGGCTGCCTTCTCTACACCTCTATGATAAAAGTGGTTGATTTCTAATATGTATTAAAAGTTACCTTGCTTCAGACTAAGATCCCAGTGTGTGACTTTCACCCTTTCTTTATACCCTTGAAAGCCACTATTTCAGCATATCCTGCTACACAGCCTGGCCCTGGCCCCCTTTCTATATCACAGAGGTGTCGGCGCTTGGCCCAGACTATGCACAAAGAGGCGCTGTAGTGGACTGTATGAAAAAGGTTCTGGTGGCTACTGGTCATGAAAGGCCAGCACTGACCACATCTCCGCCTCAGAATGAGCCTTCGCTCAGTGTACCCTCTAAGTATGCCCCCGCCACACCCCCATAGCCTCGATGCAGCTTCAAAACATATCACACACCCACACCCTGCAACGCCCCCATAGGTTCGAGGCACCCTAGAAATGCCCTTGACGCACCCTGCAAGCCTGAAGCAGCCTGAAAACGGGGTGGGGGACACACATGAGGTCCCCACCCGTGGCCCAAACAGGCCCCCACCCCCATACGCTCGAGGCATAGTGGAACCAGGCCCCAGCCATCCCCTCTTGGGATTGAGGCCACGCCCATAGGCTCAAAACAGCCTTCTGAAATGCCACTGACACCCTCCCAAAGGATCGTCTAACCACAAACCTCAAGTATCGTCAAACCCCAACCCTGATGCCCCCAAGCTAAAGCCATACTCGAACCAGAACCCTGACATGACCCCGCCACGCCCCCAGGGTAAAGGCCTACTCGAACCAGAACCCTGACACGCCCCCGCCACGCCCCCAGGGTAAAGGCCTACTCGAACCAGAACCCTGACACGCCCCCGACACGCCCCCAGGGTAAAGGCCTACTCGAACCAGAACCCTGACACGCCCCCGCCAAGCCCCCGACACGCCCCC